>NC_034599.1:21748094-21758602 GCF_900095145.1 Mus pahari
ACCTGGGCTGTGGGATGCCCTGGGTGTAAGATCTCTGGGCTTTCTCAATCTGGTCTCTGACAATGGGCCATCAAGGCAGCCAGATCCAGTGCTGAATCCAGACCTGGTATGGGATACATGTAAACATTTGAGAAGAGGGCCGTGCTTGACTCTACCATGCTTTAACAAATGGGAGCAGGGAGAAGACATGACTGCAGAGACATCCAACCAGCCAGGCAACCTAAAACTGGTTTCTTTGCTTTCCTCGGCTACACAACAGACTCAAGCCTGCAAGGAGAGCTGACTGCACACACTCTGCCAAATTCCTGATCTAAGAATCAGCCATGAAAAGAATATTTATTCCACCCAAACTAGCAAATGTTATTGCTATCCTTTAAAATAAAGTCCCTTCCAAAGCCTATGTAGAAATCTAGTTGCTACTGTTAAGGTAGTCAGGTGAGATGCAAGAGAAAGGTGCCTAGGCTCCAAAACGAGGTGCCCTCGTTTTGAGAGAAAGGGGCTCTGTTTGTGGTTCCCACATGTTCTCTTGCCCTCCTGCCACATTGTAATACAACATGAAGACCCTCTCTCACCAGATAGAACCCCTCGATCTCATAATTTTACTCTCTTTAGATTCCTGAGCCCTATTCACCTCTACTGTTTACAGATGACCAAGCCTGTGCTCCTCTGTTAAGGCAGCAGAAAACAGGTATAACATCAACAACCAAGGCCTTCGCATCCTTGCCATCTGATAAGCTTTACCAGCATCACACCACCACCCCCCCAAGACCTGAACGGTCAGAATAAGTGGAATCTGGGTGTCCTTCACCTATGCTTTAATCCGTTCTAGAGCACCTTGACTTCAAAGCATCAGAGTTTGATGAAAGAACAGATTTAGATCTTACCCTACCTATCTTCTGAGATAGCCACCTATCTGTGCTGGAGGATCTGAAACTAACAAATGATAAGGATCACATAAGGTAAGCCTGCTTCTCTCCCTCCCTCCCTCCCCCCTCCCTCCCTCCCTCCCTTCCTCTTCTCTTTCTCTCTGTCTGTCTCTCTCTGTCTCTGTCTCTGTCTCTGTCTCTGTCTCTCTCTCTCTCTCTCTCTCTCTCTCACACACACACACACACACAAACACACAAACACAGGAGAAGAAAGAGTGGGGAGAGAATCCATATTGACTGAGAATTTTCTCTGTTTAAAACAGGAGGGTCTTACATGATTGATGTAGAACGTTCATTATTATACTATTTTTCTACCAGTGTGAGAAACACATGGATCCTTGCCCATTTTGTAGACAAGAAGACTGAGACTAAGCATGCCAGGGCTATGGAACTTGGGGATTTCATGGGAATTGTCTTGTGGAAACAGCGAAAAACTAAAAGCATGCTACCAACAGAAATACTACTGTGCCTCTGTCCATTTTATATTAAATCCACTGATATTATAAAACAGAACAGTGCAGCATGCATAACTTATACTAAGCAGAAAGTTATTTGGCTCATGGTTTATGAAACTGGGCCACCCACAACTGCAAGTAGAGACAGTCTGTTGGCTGCATCGTGGTTTGGAGATGGGTAACATAAAGAGAGAGTAGAACAAACACACTTCTTTAGCCTACGCCCATGATAACTCTATTCAGGAAGAGCCCCTGTGACCTGGGGTAAACATCCCAATCCTGCTTCCAACTTTTGGGAACACATTCAGACAATAACAGCATGCTTCCTTTTAGAGACACGGGTACCAGGAAGCTGGGCAACCCTGCTGTTCTCAGAGCTAGACTCTCAGAATCTCCTCCCATACAGACAGGTTCCTCTCAGTCCTTGGAGTGGAAGAAAACACTCACATAAAGACAACAGAAGAGTGAAAACCAAGCCCCACTCTATCAAAGTCAAGGGCACTTGTCACAGGTGGCCGCTTCCATTCGCAGTTCAGTCATGGGGCTGGAACCCAACTTTAAGGACAACCAGACTGAGAGATTTTGAATTTGCAAATCATCTACTGTCTAGAAGGGCCAAGAAACTAGAAATCTCTCTGAAACCAGCAAACGACCCTCTGAGAGCAGCTGAGCCTCTAAGAGAGCTGCCTGTGCCTGCCTGATGCAATGTCCCAGAACACAAGGAAGCATAGCAATGTCCCAGAACACAAGGAAGCATAGCACGCTGGGAGGTAGGAGTTAGTGCCATTATCCACATAAACACTCCAAGTGGGGAGAGGAGACTTTCGTCTCTGAGGCCCATGTTAACTCAAACTTTGTGAGTGCTCCTCCCTCTGACACACCCACAGAAGAGCTTAGAGTTTGATTCCCAAGACAGAGAACACCTCTTGCTGCTTTGGGCAGTAGTGGCTTCCCTTCTCCAAATGCTGAGTTCTGTTCCCTCCTCTTTTAAAAATGTACTTTAATATTTATATATGCATATGTGTGAATGTGTGTCTGTGCATGTGTATATGCACATACAGAAAGAGGCCAGAAAAGAGTGTCAGATACCTCCTGCCCCCGGAACTGAAGTTACAGGCAGTTGTGAGCCGTATAACGTGAACTCTGAAAAATCTAAGTGCAGTCCTCCAGAAGAAAAGCAAGTGCTCCTAACTGCTTAAACCATCTCTCTAGCTCCAACTCTCTCCTCTTCTATCTCCCACCCATGCACAGATAGAGAGATTCCACCACACAGATGTTATTAAGCCATCTGAAACCATTCGGCAGAATTACTGGCTAAAGAGTACTAAATGGAATTCAGAAGCCAGACACTTAAGACATCCAGGGTGATGGGAGAGAATGAGCTGTCTGGTCTGTTGTTTAGCAATAGATTGTAATTCTAAACACGATGTTCGTTATTCCACTGTGTGGATTCTAATTAACTGCCAGAAACGCATTGTTGAGGGGATGATGGATTATGCCAAGGAAACTATTAATACAATTCATTCACTTCTGCCCACGTGCAGCTCAAGCCCTAAGCAATTGAATCTGGAGAGGCTGAGCTGTGAAGAGAACTGGAGACTGTTTCATGCCTACAATGAGGGCATAATTGGTGTCACCACACTGGCACCTGCAAGGGCAACGCCTCCATCCATCCAGGTTCCATAATTGCAGCTGAAAGGTCCTTCTCTGATGGTGGGGTATCAGAAGACACCCCATTGAGTGCTAAATAACACACAAAAATCGGCCAAATTTAGTGGAGTGGTAATTACTTGAGACAAATATAAATTCCTGTATGAGTCAGCCATAATTAATCACATGAGACTACAGAAAATGTGAGGCTCACAGATAGGCAGATGTTAAGTGTCTGCCATCCTTCAGAGGTCTCCTCCTCTCCTCTGGCACCTTACTAGCCACCTAACCTCTGTAGTTATTTGAGCTGCAACGCACATATCTAAAGCCTAAAGGCTTGCACACATATAGAAGAGAAACCATGCAATATTTGTGTTTTGAGTCTGGATTCCTTCACTCAGGATGATTATTTCTAGCCCCCTGACAATTTTATGATTTCATTTTTCTTAACAGGTGAGTAATATTCCATTGTGCATTTTCATTACCCATTTCTCAGTTGGTAGACATCTTGGCTGTTTCAAATTTCTGGCTTTTATGAAGAGAGCAGCAGTAAACATGGATGAGCAGAGAGAGAAAGATTCTAAATTTGGTAGTTAGGGGGGTAGGGAAGATCTGGAAGGAGATGGAGGAGAGAAAAGAATATAATCAAAATCTATTGTATGAAAAAAAATTTAATAAACGATTTTTGAAAAAAAAAAAAAAAAAAGCGTTCACCAACCACGCGCAAGCCAGGGCAGGCATAGAGTATGTTACAAAGTGTGTTACCTCAGCACGGGACTCTGAAAGACTCTTCGTCTTTCAATGCTCCTTCAGTGCAGTAACCATCTAGCAAAATTTCAATGCTTATATTAGGGTCCTCCAGAGAACTGACTCAAATGATTACAGAAGCTGGAAACGTCAAACACTTCGGGGCAGGTAATTCAGGTAAAGCTGACTTCCCTCCTCATTGGGAAACTTCAGTTTTAATGTCAAGGTCCTCAATTAATCGGATGGATTTGCAGCATGGAAGATAATCTATTCTGCTGTGTCTAGACATCTGACTGCCAGTGTTAATCACATCTACATAATACCACCATGGTTAACATCTAGGCTAGTATTTACCAAACAACATCTCTATACTTCACCACGTTGGCAGCGAGAGAGAGAGAGAGAGAGAGAGAGAGAGAGAGAGAGAGAGAGAGAGAGAGAGATCAACTGTCACAAAGAAAATCTGATATAATGGTCTGAAATCATTCGGATGGGAGAAAACACAGCCAGATAGCTATGTCACACTATGTCACATGAGGTATACTTACAGGAACCAAAGGTACTTGAGTGTTGCCTACTGTGTCTCACATGCTGTGACTCACTAAAGCTCAGACACTTAGAAAACTATTGTATTTATTGTTATGCATACTACTGTATTAAGAAAAAAAAGACTGCCAATTAAACTGCAGTACAGTGCATTCTTAGGACATGGTTTTTATTTGATATTCATTCAAAGAGCTGTTGAGGTTTATTTTTTTTGCCAGTGCTTTTTTATTATAGATTATGCTTTTACATATGTAAAAGGAGAAAAATCAGTGAAGTAAATTAAGATATTCTTAAAACCTCTTCACATTCAAATTCAACTCCTCTGTATCACTTCTTAATTCACAGCTCGTGATGCTCAATTTTTTCCCACATAATATTACCCCCATGCATCAAAAGGAAGCTGATGCAACACTTTTGTAGGGAGCTATACAATATCTGAAAGCCTGTGGGAGCCCTTAAGTCAGCTTTGCAATTATGTACAGTGAGCCTACTTTTGTCTCTTGCTCCAGAAATGCTACTAAGAATGCCCAGCCCACGGATTGGGAAGTCTTATTTTCTGCAGGCCTAGAAGAGCCATCTATGTTGCCTTGTTGGTGTATTTCTGGGCCCCAAACTCCCAGTCTGCAGGTTCCGAAGCTGGAGTTTTGGAAGTCAGTATACCCACTGGCCATGAGCACCATGCCGCAATCAACACCCTATCGAAGCCCTGGTGGGAAAATCTAGGCACATTCCAATTTCTGTTCCTTTTGCAAACATAGTGGGATGCAAGAAGGAAGTGTATGTTTCAAGTCCACAGAATATATTTATATTAAGAAATCATCAGGCTCTGGCAGTGTGGTGGTCTCCAGCTCAGGAGCCCCACACATTTTACTTCACTTAGTGGGCACACCAGTTGTGCTAAGGGGCACTGTCATGCCCCCTGACCCACGGAGAAGTCAGGATCATGGAAGTCTAGCATCTGGCCTTGCATTATAGTGAGTCCCTGCTTTGTAGACTTGAAAGCTGTGTCCAAGCCAGGTCTACCCAAGCAAAGGTATATGTACCCACTCACTCCACCACCTCCTCTCAGAGGTGGCAAAAGAGACTAGTAAACGCTTCAGTGTCTCTCGAGGGAAGAGTTCTGATAATTCTCCACAATTTGATGGGAAAACTGTAGGCTCCTCAGAGCAAGGGACATTTTAGAAGGACCAGTCTAAGCATAGAGAGTATCCCAACACTGTTTCAACTTGTGACACGGCAGAGCCAGGCTTCCAGATCTTATTGCCCAGTGGCAGCTGTTAGAGGGTGAGACCACGGGCATTTGTGGAAGAGCATCATTGACGCAGCTCTGAAATGGGCCACAGTGACGTCACAGACAGAGAAGTCTGGAACAGCTGCTGCTGCTCCCTCTCCCTCTCAAGGCAGAGGAACACTTTGATAAGGAAACGGATACATGTGTGTACACACACATCTCACACCTAATAAGGCAAGGCACCAAGTCAATAGTAGCAAGAGAAAGTCAAAATCTCGACTCACAAAAAAGATTATTAACATTTTATTCCCCTGGATAAACACTATGAAACCCTTCCTGATCTCAAACATATCATTGGACAAATATTGCATCTTTCAATAGGCTTTAAGTGGCCTTTTAAAATGTTGCTAACCGCACAGAGTCTATCTCCCTGTTACCCATTGAATAGCAGTAGGCCTCCCCTCTCCAGCCTAAAGGTTGTAAGGCCTTCTCTCCCCAGCTGGTCATTAAGGTGTACTCTGAAGGTCCTTGGAATGAATTCTGTAGAAGCCAGAGTCCTGTGATGGTTCTTTGTACGGGATCTGGGGAGATCCATAACTCTGACGGGTAAGCCTGATTTTACTTCTTTCTTCAAGCATGGTCCTCAAAAGTGACAGGGATTGGCTTGGGAATTCTGAGTATTGGGCTGAGGATGTAGCTCAGTGGTAGAGTACTTGTCTACCAAGTGAGAAGCCCTAAATTCCATTCGTAGCATAACAACAGCAACAACAACAACAACTACTACTACTACTCTCAATTGTTCAGACGTTTTCTTTTCTAAGCTGAAATCGCTTCTGAGACCCTGTGCACATAAAGGGGTCTCTGACGCCTCCTGAACCTTTCTGGAGTCCCCGGTTGTCTACACTGTACTACATGACTGCTTCTTCCTATCTTCTCCCTGTGTAGACTCGCATTCCAGCTGACAGGTACCACCAAGGCTTAGCAACCCATGTCTGCCCCTGGTAATGCCCCCCACCCACCAATGTCTTCAATGTTGTGGTTTTGTGCATCAGGACTGAGCACATTGACAGTAGTCTTATGGAATCTTCAGGTCTGATGACGTAAATAAGTGCCCCACCTACTATCACCAGCATTATTTGTTAATTCTCCATCTAGTTGATGGAGAGAGTTCCAGAAACAAGGATAAGAGGCTTTAACTATTGACAGTGGGATCTTGGGCATAAAGAAACATGTCAGATTTTCTTCTCTCTGCCCTCTCATTTCTGTGACCTGATATGAAAAGGGTCCCTATATACACCAAGCTGTGCTGCATCTGATGCTGATGGAATGTCTAATAATTTATTCCTTACACTATCTACCTGGACTTGGTATCTCATCACACACACACACACACACACACACACACACACACACGAGGGTCCAGTTCCTAAGACTGCTGCCCTCAATGCACACGCCCATGACAAGCTCCATGCTGTTGCTTGTACTTATGGTCCCTGTCTATAACAGTCTCCATTCCTTGGAGGTGACACTTTACTGGCTTGGTTCCTGGGACTCATAACACTTATGTTTCCCACTTTGCTCTGCAGACCACAGATGAACAGCCAGGTGAATGGGGGCATTTAGAGAAGTCAGTACCTTGTCTCTGGTCCCCTTCTTCTCCCATGTGCTCAACCACAGGATGCTCATGAAACCTGACTGTTGAAGAGGGCTTCTGACATCAGTCCCTAGCCTTCTGCTCTTTGCAGAGGTCTCAGAGCGGGGCTCATTAATGCTCCTGGGGGCATTCTCCACTTTCCTGTCCCATCTTTCTGGGATCCTCTGGGGAGATTTAGCAGAGGTTAAATGCCCCCAAGAGGTAGTGCATCCATGGAGAAGCAGCATTGGATGCCTGTCCCCGCTTGGTTACTCAGAATTATTGTCCACTAAACAAATGGTACCCAGGCCCTGCATCTGGGTAAGTGTGAGGCAAGGCTTAGTCTCCTCTCATTTTTGGACTTCATGTGCTGAGTAGTACAGGCACCAGTCACTGATAGAGAGAGCAGCAAGCAAGCAGAAGACAGCTTGTCCACCTAGTCCTGCAGTGACCCTCAGCTAGCTGTAGAGAGGGAGGACGCCAACACATACACCTTCCGCAGAGGACATCACCGGCCTGGGTGCCAGACAGATTAGTTCAGCTTCTCTGCCTGGGAGGCTGATGGGCAGCAGGGCTGTGAGCTGTTTCTGGAGATTTGCATTTGATCCAAGTTACTGATCCAGAAAACAGGTTCTGGTCACTAACCTGTTTCCCTGCTGCTTCTTAAACAGACCCAACGTATATTTCTACCAGCTGTGGAGGCTCACCACCCTCAAATGGCAAGGAATAAAATCCAAACAGGAGCTCAAAGCATTAGGGCTAATTCCATAGGTGTTCCCCATCCAGGGGCAGGGAAGAATAGGTCCCATGCCTCTTCCACTGGGCCTCAGTGTCTCTCCCGCTGCAAAGGTCTTTGTTTGCCATCTCTCTCCTTCTAGCAGAGGTAAAGGGAGCCCCCATGACTAAGGAAGGAGCCAGGGGGGGAATATACTGCTGAGACAGGGCGGAGAAGCAAGACATGAAAGGCAATCGTCAGCGTCTGATCACGCCGAGAGGAGACCAAGGCAATGCCATCAGGCTGGTGATTATGTCTCTGGTGACCTTTGAGAAAGCTGTTTCTGCTGTGAGATGATGCAGGATCCAGATGGTATGAAGCTGAAGGCTGAGTGGGCAGAGAGGAATAGGAGAATCCCAGCAACTCATGTTCAGCTAAGCCAGGCAGTAAAGAAAACATCAGGAACAGGGTAGGAAAAGAGGGAAACGGAGGTCTCGTAGTGGAGAGGGTCTCCGGCACAGCATTGGGGCAGCAATGGAGAGGAGAGAAGTGAGGGAGATAACCTACCCAAGGAGAGTACAAATCCACCAAAAAGAGACTGCCCTGCTCTTCACCCATGCCAACCACACCATGGGCAGTGTATGTACTTGTGAATAGAAATAGAAGGGAGATGGTAGATGGACCAAAGGCAAGGTAGTAAAATCCAGATGAAAGGAGAACGAAAAGATGTACTCTTGGGGCAGAAAGCTTCAAGCGTGGTCAGGAAGTAAGAGGGAAGGGAAATGAGGAAGCAGAGGAAGGCATAATAAAAACGAAGGGTGCATGAAAAGTAGGCAAAAGCCTCTGACCTTGAAGCCAAAGAAAAAGTACCATTATAAGGGGATGCTGGAACACATGCCACATGAAAGAATAAAGGGGGATGCTGCTGCGAGTTAAAGGTTTAAGCAGGAGGGTTTAAGGGGGCTAAGGGAGAAGGAGGTAGAGGGATAAGGGGGTGGGCTAACCAAAACTAAGGGGTATAAAGAAGTCTTATGGAAACCCACTTATTGGAAAGTTCATTTAAAATGTAATTCAGAAAAGGAGTTCGAACTGGGGAGCCTTGCATGGATAGACAATGCTGTTCCAAGAAGACATGCGTTTTTAAATGAAAATATCAGTTCCAGGCATGGGATATTTAGCTGTGAGTTACTGGGCAGGGAGACCCTGCAAGCTCTCAAAACAACACAGGCTATGGCTACTGCCCTTGGTTGGCCACCATAACTAGACAGCAAGGACTATTGCTGAGGACATAACACACCTTGGCAGATCATGGAAAAGTTCATCTTGAACTGACCAGGAAACTCTCTACCTGGTCACTAGCTTCCATATAATTAGAAGGTAGTATACAGTCGGCTACAGGAGGAGCAGGGGGATGACATCGGTGGTCTTACTTAGTTAGCATTTGATCTTGCATGCTACAATATCAATTTGCTGGGCAAAATGTACCCCTCTGGCACAATCATGGCAAAACTGTTATGGGGTAAAACCAGCAGCATTCTTTGGAGGCCTGTTTACAGGAGTGATTTTGTACTTAGTACTATAAGCCTATTCAAAAACCCATGTCTGGGTAGTTCATAGGCCCTAGGAAAAAATACTAGCGTTGGCTTGCTAAATGGTTATATTATCAAACTGCCTTCTAGAGACTGTTTTTATAACCATAGATACGTGTTGGTCTCACCCTTCATCAAAGAAGCTTCCTTTTGCAGTTGGAAATGGTTAATGCCGAGACCCCTAACTCTCAGAGGGCTGAGAATAAGTGACTGAGTGTTCAGCCATAGACAAGTCATCTGTATTGATGTCCCCACACCAAAGCTAGAGGAACATTGCAGAAGATAAGGCAGATGGAATGTAAGAGCAGGGGAACAGAAAAGAGATCTGTGAAATGCTGCCTTGTCATGTCCATGACATGACGTGACATCCATGCTGATGTCCATGACATGACGTGGCATCCATGCTGATGTCTATGACATGACATGACATCCATGCTGTCTATGGCATGATCATTGCACACATGAACTCAGCAGCTGTGGTTACTTATCCAAGATCTGCCCCAGATCAACCAGCAGGGATAGGGGAGGGGCTCCCAAGTCTCCACCCTTAATTTAAGAGCTATTGTCCATAGATGGCTGTCTGATGAGGGAAGAATTGCTTTGGTGAAGGGGACGGGTAGCCACAAGTAAGTTGCCCATGCCCCAGGGGACAGTCACACACCCATGTGAATATGAGCAGCACTCATTGGATTTCATGGGTTACTAATTAGCTAGAGAGGAAAAAGGTATAATGTTGGGGGAGATGTGTTCAGGAGTTACAGGGGGACCTGGAGGGAGAGGGTGGGAATGGATGTGATCAAAATACATTGCATACTTACATGAAATTTTCAAAACATAGTGTCTTAGTCAGGGTTTTACTGCTGTGAACAGACACCATGATTGATTAGCCAGTACCAAAGGTCCAAGCGAGTCATGCCATTATAAATTTCCNCTCTCCTGTACTGACCATTACGGGGTATGTTATTATAGGCATTGTTTCGTCTAAGCTGTCCATTATAATAACTAGGATCACCTTG
>NC_034599.1:21760174-21771189 GCF_900095145.1 Mus pahari
TCCCAGATGACCTTGGACTCGGAGATCTCCCTGTCTTCTCAAGATCTCCATACCAAGATCCAGATCAGAAACTTCTATCTCCCAGTCTCCAGATTAGGTCCACTGGTGAGCCTTCCAATTCTGGATTGTAGTTCATTTCAAATATAGTCAAGTTGACAACCAGGAATAGCCACTACACATAGATTTTAAAATATTGTTTAAAATAGAAGAAAAAATTAAGGGACATTGCATTTGAAATATAAAAGAAAGGAAATAAGGGATCTGCAGGAGAATCTCTGCTTCTTCAGCCAGTGAAGAGCAAAACTGTTGTCTGCTCGATATGCAGCAGATGGAGGAAGGGCTGGAGGGGTGCTGGCACAGTGAGGATGTAGACCTGCCACCATGCACAATATGCTAAACAGCTTCTCACGGGGTGGTGGGACAGGTCAGTGGTCCAGGACAGCTGGCAGCCAGTCCCGAGGACAGATGACCAGGGTAGCTCAGGGGCTCTGAGCTTCTCCCTGTGGCTTCTCGGGGTGGCTCAAGCCCAGAAGGGTAGTACTGGAAGTAGGGCCAAGGAGGAGCTCTACCAACTGCACTATGCCCCAGAGGCCTCTCCTTCTGGCCATCAGAGGAGGGTCTGTCCCCTCCCTGTGAGGGAGCCCACAGGCTTCCTGAGGGCTAGGCCAGGACTTGCTGAAGTTGGCTGCAGATTGAGATAGGGAAATCTGTGTGACACACCTGGGACTGGCTGTCCATCTCCGTTCAGGGGTCAGTCATTTATCATTAAAGCTAGCCAGTCTTCTGAACAGTACACAGACCCTCAGTTTCCCAAATATCTGCTATGAAAAAGTATCATAAGAACTCCACCGGTATGACAGCAAGGCATCCAAACATTACTTTTATTGGTGGAGAAAAGGGAAGAACTACTTGAGGCTTTAAATATAATTTCAGCTGTTGTAAATTTCTGAATGGCTGTAAAAATGGTTTTAAAACTTTTAACACCTACTCGTGTGAACAAGTTCCTAGTCACAGATATCCACCTGAAATGTGAACAAATGATGACTATGTCTGAGGTGTGAATTGTAGTGCAGCTCCTTTGAATATGTGTGTGTGTGTGTGTGTGTGTGTGTGTGTGTGTGTGTGTGTGTATAATAGGGAAAGCCAGCTCAGCTTTCTCACTTAAAAGGTCTTATGGATTTCTATAGATTGTTATACAAATGTATTGTGTACTATACTTTGATATTTGTCTAATATTAGTTAAGCTTTCTTAAAACTGGACATTTTGTAATTTCTTCTAGAGATTAGACAAAGTAAGAGATGCTATGAACATTTCTGTCAAGTCCCATATAGACACCCCAAGCCCAACCCTATGAATCATTCAAACATTTTTGTCATAACATGAAAAAGTCACATGAACAAGAAGCCCTAGGGAAAGACATCAGAGAAAAATGAGTAGGAGATGCTGCAAAAGGGAGGGGGTGCAGAACATCCCTACAGTGTTTTCCAGGCCCAGACCCAAGGTGCAGCTACAGTCAGATGCAGATCAGCTGAGGCAGCCTGGAGTTAGCGTCCCCTGACTGGGCCTGGGTTTGAGTACAACTCTAATCCACTGAACCTCTATGTGACTGACTGATTTCCTGTCCCTCTTGCCCTATGGATAGCCCTCTCATACTTCTTAACACACCATACACACACACACACACACACACACACACACACACACACATTCATGACATACCACATTTTACAAGTGTGACAGTTTCCACTGGAGAAGTGTTCCCCTTCATTCCAGTTTTCAGTCACTTACAGTGTTTCTGGCCTCTTTTCTAGGGGTGGCCACAGTTGTGGGCTTTTGTGTCATCTCCTCACAGACATTGAGCCTACACCCAGGTAGCAACCATACACAGTGGGAAGCACTCTGAACAGGAAGCCCCTTTCGGTAGAAGAGGTCTGAACACTGAGGATAGTAACACCCAGAATGCCAGAGTAACCCCAAGGAATCTCCAAATCAGCTCGGGATAGAACGGAATAGACTAACACCCCATTGAAGGTTCACCTCCTATGGCGAATCTCCAGCTCTTAATACCATCCCTGCCATCCTCTGGGCATCTTCTCCATGGTCATTTTCCACTCAAAACAAACTCTTAAGTGTCTACTAGCAAGGTTCATCACCACAAGACTCCAGAGAGCTCCACCCATATGGTGGTCGATGTGTCAGGTTATCTGGTGGCAAAGTCTATGGATACTATAGTCAGGGCAAGAAGCCTGTAGAAAAGGACAGTCTCTACCCTTAAAGACCAGGACATGGAATGGGGGGAAAGGGGTGCAGCAAATGACAGCTATGGATAGTGAAGCAGGTTTCCATCCTGAGCCTGCCCTCACCCCCTCAACACCTTGTGGATTTGGCAACACCACAGGCAACTGTGAGTGTCCATGGCCCAGACAGACCCTTGCAGTAAGTACCAGGAATCTTCTGTGAAGCCAAAAATGCAGGTGTGTAATGACTCAGAGCTTTTCCAACCACAGCATCAGAAAAAAGAAAAAAAAAAAAAAAGCAGCCTGCTGCTGCCGTCTCTTCTCTTGCAGAACTAGGTCAGTCCATCAGAGGCAGCCAGTCACATGCCACCCATCAGCAGAAATCTGGATCCCCATGTCCCTGGCTCAGGCTCTTTCAGAGTCTATGGAAAGCAACCAGAGCCCAGGACAGGGAGCAACTACTATCTTATCCATTGCAACAGACCCAACTCCCAGAGACGAGCATCTGTCATCTCTTGAGAAACTGCCTCTCAGCTTGCCTTCAAACCCACATACTCTCCCTTCTCATCGCCTCTTGGAAACACGATACACAGCTTAAGTGAAAGCAATTAATCTTGACTTTTACCCAGACCAATGCCGGTTTTACTCAACAAAATACTAGTTAATTATTTAATGGCATAGCACTGCCAGCTCACTGAATAGGCTAAGGCTGTAGTACATGAGAGAAGCAGAGAAGCAGCCTCCTCTACGATTCTGCCAAGGCAAGAAGGTTCAAGCCTGCCCTGTCCTGCCTTGTCCGTCTTGGATGCCCCAGGGCTAAGTGCACACTCAGAAAGGCTGCACTTCTTGCATTCAGCATCTTGTGAAAACTAAAAAGAGCTACAACCTCTGCCAAAACGAATGGCTGGATTCATTCCTCCCATAACATGGAGAAGGGAAGCAGCCTTCTTCGTCTGAGGTGAGAGGCAGAAGGAAGGCTCATTCCATTCACATCCTGCCACAAATGGAATGCTTTCATCAGGGAAGGAACAAAGACAGCACATTGTCAAGTTGGGGTCAGCGCCAGTGTGATTCAGGGTCAGCTCAGTCTAATACAGGCAGCACGCATGGGCCAAGGTGGCAAATTTTAACTGATTCGACAGACTTCCCCAGTAAGCTACAATCACCATGCACACCTTGGGGGTCAGAGAGAGTTTTGAGTTGAATCTGTGTTCAAAAGCTTGCAGACCAGTTGACAGAGCACATCTTATACACACGAGTAGACACACAAACTGTTACTGCTCATTAACAGGGAGTCCCATATAAAGTACTGAATATGCCATTACAAGGGGAAATCCTTGAAGGTCTAAGGACAAGGAGGCCATGGTGTGCTTTGCAAGGCACACCTGTAGTTCCGATAAGAAGCATGCCATATATCCAGGCCTAGCATAGATATGCCAAGTGGGCAATGGCCACCACCTCCTGACTAGAAGTGACTTCATAGACACCATAAATGTGGACCTTCAGGGCTAGTGACAATTTTGATGTGCTGCACTAAAAAATCTGTAAAGATGGTTAAGATTTAGCATGACTGACTGCCTAAATGCTTCTTTTTATGTGTCTATAAAAGGGATATCATCAAAGCCGAACCTTGGGATGATCAATCTGGCTGCAGCCTTCAATGAATCTAGTCTTATTGCTAATGCTGGGTTATACAGTCAGGCACCTGAATCACAAACAGGGAACAAGAAAGGAAGTGAGAATGTGGCCCCTGACACTCATAGGCATCAAACAGACCTGGGAGAAGAGAGAGGGGCTGAAGAGCCGGGATGAGATGATTCTTCTTTTAACACAGTCACTAGAGGCAGAGGTCATTCTGCTTCTCAGGAGAGACCAGAGTTTCCCAGCATTTGTCTCTTAGCTTGAAAAA
The DNA here is from genome assembly GCF_900095145.1 of Mus pahari. NCBI lineage: Eukaryota > Metazoa > Chordata > Mammalia > Rodentia > Muridae > Mus > Mus pahari. Next base: position 21,764,322 of record NC_034599.1, read on the forward strand.
CGAGTCTCTTAGTGTGAAGTATCCTGATATTTTATAGGGCAGATGAGCTCTGTGGCGACATGGATGATGAGAGGTCTGTGGGGGTGCTGCCCCTAAAAGCCAGGGAGGAAAAGAGACCAATGGAAGCCTCAAGAGGGAACAAGCCAAACAGGCAATGGCTGCTTCTGGTGCAAAGTGCACCCTCATGTGTTCCTCAGGCAACAGCTGCATCTGCTTCAGGATACACCTGCATGGGGGCCTAAAACAAGAATCTCATCTGCTGCGAGATGCGCCTGCATGAGTACCGAATACAAGGACTATATCTGCTGCAAAGTGCACCTCTGTTAGTACCGTGGGAGAATCTGAGTCGTCTGATGTGTCATCTGCTTAGCCAAACAGCTCTTCTATCATCATATGCACATGGATGAGTATGTTTGTCTTCTCTGGCCTTCCATATCCTACCTATGTATGGTAGGAGCTAGAGCCCTACACCCAGTGTTTATTCACCTATTGACAAAGTGCATTAGACATTTAAAGGCTATGGTTGGCTTAAAACATGTTTCTTTTTCATCCATCCCTTAAGATCCTCTTCAGAGCACCAGAGTCCACTGCTATCTTCACGGTTGGAGAAGAAAACTAGCATTAGTCCTGAGAGAAACTAGAGAAACGGCAGCATAAAAGGATACAGGAGGCTGCCCTTCCCAAACCCCGTTGAAGGAGAAAGCAATAGATACTCACTGAAGAAGACTTAGGTTCCTCCCCTGTGCCCACCACATCAGTTCACAAGATGCATCCATCTTTTCAGGGACTCAGAGGACAGAAGGGCCATGATCAAAATGATTCGATCAGAAAGCTGCATCTCTCTCCTGGCCCTTGGCCCTGAAGATGAGCCATGTAATAATAGTTTGGTTGGGCTGTTGAGATAAAGCAAACATACAATCTACCTCTCCCAAGAATTTTCAAGAGCCATTTCAGGTGTCCCCTCGTCTTTATATCCTCAGCAGTTGGCCCCTTCAATGAGCAGGCTTGCTGTTGTTTATTTTTTTATATTGGGATTTAAATTCAATATCTCTCCCTTCTTTTCCTCCCTCCATACACTCACATATACCCCTGCCTGTTCTCTGAGCAGACTTCTGAAATGAAATCCTATCAGATATCACATATGGGGTTTTAGGACCACCATGATGAGCAGCGAAGCAGAAAAGGTCAGATATATAGAGAATTCGGGCCTTCTTATCCCTGGGTGAAGAGAGAAGATGACTGATCACTTATTGGTGGAACTGTAAGCCAACACTGGGCACACAGCCCAAGCTTGGGGGATGAATGTAATTAGTTTGCTCATTCCAGACTCTCAATACCCATCCATGCCCCCAACCCATGGCCCATTAGACTGAGTCCTAACTACCACAACAGGGCATTGATTATCTTCTCGCAGTCACTGGTGGGACAGAAACACCATGCCAATGACCCTAGCTCCCCTGGGACCAGGCTTTGCCTTGCCCTCTGTGGAGACTGAGTGTTCAGGGACAATTTTATAACCAAAGCAACCACCAGGAGAAAGACACTGAAGGGGGCTGAGCCCACTATTAAACCCTGAGAAACTAGAAGTGCTCCCAGGACATGAAGAACAAGCTCTGTCCTGCTGCAGGCCAATATGATATTGAGCTCCTCATAGGAAGAACATAGCTCAGACACACTGGGAAAATGTCCCAGGCAACAGCCCCTAGAAGATTTAGTGCTGTCTCAGAGGATGATGGAGGCTGTAGAATTTTGTGCGCTTTCATATGGCCCCTGATAGGTCATGGAAAGTGAGCCTTCCTCACCATAAGCTTGCCTCCAGTATCAGCCTGGCCCATCTATAAAGGAATAGAATCCTTCCTATTTATGAAATGCTTAGAATCTTCCCTGACCTCAAATGGTCTCTGCCATTGGCTTTACTGTCCAGGATGTATATTAAATTCAAAGAATAGAGGTGTGGTCTCCTGCTCCTCCCTAGACCCCCAGCCAATCCCCTTCTCTGAGTGGCCCTGGATATTTACTCAAATCTTTTACCAGCTGAGTCAAATCCATCAGGTGATACCCATGTCTAGAGCTGAAACAGGCAGTGAACCAGAATCACTGTTGGCAGTGCCCACCTCACCTCTCTCTTGGGACCAAGCATGGCCCTTCTCTGGAAGTCAAGAAGCAGAGGCCTCGAACTCTTGTTTTCAACAGAAGGTATTCTCTCTGGGAGGTGAATATGCTCCACAGTTACGATGTCTCCAAAACTTTAAAAAGCAATTATCTCTGTGCCATGCTCTCCTGCAGGTGTTGGGATCAAAGAACAGCTTTACTGGGGGGGGGGGGGACACAAAGGAATAACAATTGTCAAAGCAAATGCAGCCATTGGGACAAGGCTCTACTGAGCATGGGTTGGGGCTGCTGTTTTGTTTTGCCCTTCTTCTCTTTCTAAGACACAAAGTACACTTCCTGTGAGAGAGGGCTGAGGCGCGAGCACATCTGTACAGAAGGGAGGAAGAAGCTCCTTAATTAAGGTTCCGGCTGCACTGAATCTCTGTAAACTCCTGATGGTGGACCTGGGCCCAGAGCGCTGAACTCCGATTCCATAGCGAGTCACAGAGACAGTGGCGCTCCCAAATGGTAGTGGATTCTAACCTTCTGAGGACTACTGAGGTGTTTCGATTGCTGCTCCACTCCTGGCCCCGATGGAAGTGACACACAGTGGCCATTCTGGAAGAAGAGAAGATGTGGGCATCTGTTTCTGTCACCTGTCCCTTCGCGTGACACTACAGCTTGAATAGACATTCTATTCCCACGTATGAACGCGGCTCCAGAGCCCACAGCTGGACACAGGCAAGAAATGATGCCCCAAAGGCAGGAGAGGCAGAATTCGATTATTAACGAGCACAAAGGAAGCTCGGAGAGATCAGGATGCTCCAGAAGATAGGATGACAAGCCAATGGATCAAACATAAGCCAATCTGTGACAGATTTCTGTCTGAAGATGGTGGTATTAAATGATAATATTAGTAATAAATGTAACAATAAGTATGCTGCAACTCATATTTATTAAATGCTTGCTATGTGCATAGTACTCTAAACATTATAGGGAAAAAGCCTCACAGTGCTAACCTATAACCCATAGTACATCCAAACAGACCTCTAAATCCCCCACCCATCCTCCTGTTCTCATTGGCTCCTCGCTGGATTGCATGGTTCTTTAAGCCTCTCCCACTGAGCTAGACACCACAATAGAAGCTAAGAGAAATCAGGCAGTTTTCTCTTTTAGGGGACACCATCTGGTATAAAAAGAGTGAGCACCCAGAGCAGGTTTTTGAGCTGGACTTTCTGGGAGTGGAAAAAGAATGGAAAACTTTCTCAATAAAGAAAACGGCATCATAACCACACAACAAGAGAGCAATAAACAGCGCAAGAAACAACTAAAGGGCAAACTGGAAAAATCTCACCTGAGCATTTCTGACAGCAAATGGTGTACGAGTACAAAGAGGCACCCGTTTGATTTGGGGTGAGTGGGGGAGATGTGCAGAGAAGAGCTGTCTTACCAGGCTCTAGAAAACTGGGCAGGCTTCACTTGAGTTGCAAGGGGGCTTTTCATCAAGAGCATCCTTCATCCAAGAGCGAGCAGCTTTAAGATGGTTGGTCCATGGGAAGAGCAGGAAGCAGAAGATGGAGAGCTGGTTAATGCTAGGAGGGTAGGTCAACCTTGCCTTAGGCAAAGGCAGGCAGTGGGGTGGGAGGCTCAGACTTGGAGGACACACCCATTGCTTCAACCACTCAGAATGCCACCCTCCTTCCATCCCTTCCAACATCACACCACGTGGGGACATTTTTTGATTCAGAGCACTTTTTCTATCAAAAACAAAACAGAAACCTCCAGGTCCCTGAAAACAGCTTATCTTAAATTGCCATTTTCCACTTGTTCTCTGTGGGTGGCAAGGGCTCCCTTCCTATCCATCATTGCTCTCAGCAATTTGCTAACACAGTACGTGGAACCAGATGAATGAGATGTTTTCTCCGGGTTTTCATACACCATTGACACACTGACAGAGCTGGGGACTCATGTTTGTTAATTCACAAGAAGGGAGCCAACCAAAACCCAGGCTTGACCTCAGAAGAGGTAGTAAGGTAAAGAGTTAACCTCACCAATGACTTCTGACGCCACCATATATTACTGTCTGCACTGTCTCTGCTTTTACAGCTTTTATGCCATTCATACCCCCCAATGAATGAATAGAGCATTTCCTGCCCTTTGTACACACTGCCCAGAGTAGTCTGTACAGCATTTCCCTCTCCCTCTCCCTCTCCCTCTCCCTCTCCCTCTCTTCTCCCTCTCTCCTCCACTCTGTCTTCCTCCTTTTCCTTCTCTTTCATTTCTTCCTTCATTTCTTTTTTTCTTTCAATTGCTATTGGCAATAGTCGGGATGGAATCCAGGACCTTGCATGTACTAGACAAATGCTCTACCTCTGAACTACACCCCACCTCTCTTCCTTTCTCTTTTTACCTGACACGTTCCTGCTTTTTGTCGAGGGCCAGCTTGGATAATGCTAAAGTTTGCTGTGTAGGTTTTACCCACAAAGATTCACAAGTTAGAAGCATGGCCTCAGAATAGCTATGTTGGGAGGCAGTAGGGGAATTTGAAGAGGTCAGCCTAGTGAACGGTGGTTAGGTTACTGAAGGCACCTTCTCTTCCTCTTCCTCTTCCTCTCCTTCCTCCTCTTCCTTCTGTTAATTTCATTTTTATTCTATTGTCATTGACTTTAGTTTTGTTTTATTTTTCTGAAGCTAAGAGTCTCTAACCCAGGCCCTGTGGTGTTAGCCCAGTGCTCAGCCACTGGGGTTCACCATGAGCCTCACTAAAGGAATGAATGCTCATCTCTACAGACAATTCCCCTAAGGGGTTGCTATGAAAGCACACCCCCTCTCCCACTTCTCCCCTGGCTTCCTGTCTCTACAAGGCCTGTTCTTACACATGTTCTCACCATGACGCCATGCAGAGATAGCCTCGCACTAAAGGCCAAACAACAGAGTTATACTCTCTTGGATTACCAGTCTCTGTAAGGGTGAGGTAATAAACCCAGATTCAGTTGTGTTCTTGTAATAAAAAAAAAAAACAGTGTCACAGATAAGAGTCCTTCCTCCCACCCACACACCACCCATGACTTTCTTATAGACTGCCTTGGTCTTATATTTCTCTTACAGTCTCAACCAACAATATCATGATTTCTTAGTTAGTTAGAGCAACTTAGTTAGGTTAGAAGTACAACTGGATTGGTAACTGTATCTCCTCTGCCTGTCATTGTCCCTTGTGCCTACTAAATATTCGAAAGGTATTTGTTGGAAGAGTGGACATCCTTACTCTTTCCTAAACTACTTTTCATAGTCATACAATACTTTATTTTAAGGTTATACCATAATTTAGCATAATCAATAATACCAGTATTCATCAGTAACTATAGAACAATCATTTATTGTCTAATTCATTTATTGCTTGTCTTTCCCCACTAATCTGGGAAATGAAAACCAAATTTCTATAATACATGAAGATCACAGACAGTTGTGATTTCCACTAACCAAAGTGTTCCCAATAATTAATATATTACTTATAATACTAAGCAGATTCAACAGACCTTGACAGTTATTAAATTTTTAAAATAAAAGAATTAATGGCATTGGGAATTGTTTCCAATGCATTGTCTTTATCAATAAATCATAAGAAGCTAGAGATATAGCTCAGTGATTGAGTACTTACTGATACAGGTTCAGTTTTCAGCATCTATATCTGGTAGTTCACAATCACCTTTAACTCCACTTCCAAGAGATCTGATGCTTTCTGGTCTCTATGGATATCTATCTGAACACATGTGTACAAAAATACAGGCACCTACACATGCACACAGATAAATAAAAAATAAATCTTTCAAGTCACCATGATAAATATCCCTGTATGACTAAAAAACACAGATTATTTACATTGAACATACAGAATGGTTTCTGCTCTATGTGTACACAGTATCAATTTATTCCTTAACGATCCATCATCATCTGAGAAGGCTATTAGTCATGTCCTCTACACACTGAAGCACAGAATAAAAAGTGGACCTTCTAAATATTTGCCAGGGAGGGAGATGAAACTGGAATTTTTGTTTTTGCTAGTTTGCATATATTTTATGTCAGGGAGGAAATAACAGCTTTAAGTTTTTTGCCATTTATACAATTGTCTATTTCTGATCATTGTCCATTTTCCTACTGGAGTCTTCATGGGGTTTGTTTCAGTACAGATGAGTTATTCAGAACATTCATGCTTTGTCTCTGATAGCTCTGGCATTTGCCTTTTCAATATAGATTCCTTTTGATACATGAAATTTTTTAAATAGTCAAATCTGTTGTTATTCATTCCATTATTTTTCTACCTAGAATATAATTTTTCATTTAGAGGCAAGCACAAGCTTAAATTTGTTTCTAATCTTAACATGGCTTCATTTTCTTTCACTGATGTATATTCCTCTTGCTCTAGAGAAAAAAAGTGAGGTTTGAAAAATTTACATGTTCCCATCCCTGATGGTATCTGCACAGTGACCTAACCTTCTTTGCCACAAAACGGTCCGTCAGAGGTACCTCCATACAATAGCTTCCTCTGCTCTTCCATCTTACTTGTGATATGTCCTAATGCATAGGAAAATGAGCTTTCCTACTGTACTGGCTAGCTTTGTGTCAACTTGACACAGCTGGAGTTATCACAGAGAAAGGAGCTTTAGTTGGGGAAATGCCCCCATGAGATCCAGCTGTGGGTCATTTTCTCAATTAGTGATCAAGGGGGAGAGGCCCCTTGTGGGTGGGACCATCTCTGGACTGGTAGTCTTGGATTCTA
>NC_034599.1:21772148-21774106 GCF_900095145.1 Mus pahari
TTCTTCAAGAGTTCTACCCCACCTCACATACTGCCCATGCCTGTCTACTCACTGATTAACAAATTTTGGAAGCTCTCATTTACTGGCCCTGCTCCAAATACAAAAAAAAAAAAAAAAAAAAATGCAGTTTTCCTTTGCATCCCTATCTGTGACTTCAAGGACAAGCCAATGTCTCAGATGACTAAAGCAGGACAGTGGGACAGGGAAGACTCCCATTAGCTACTGGACTTTTGAGATTAAAATGGGATATTAACTCTGTAGGGAGTGTCACTGTCTCCACGGGTATTCCATTGTATCTGCAGTGACTACAGGGTAAGCCATTCCCCGATGCCTCACCACCACAGACACAAGTTTTGATTCAGAGAACTAACCTCAGAGGACAGGCTTTTCAGAGAACCCAGCACATACAATGCTGGCTAAATGAAGTCACTGAGTCCTTGTGCAAGGCATAGTTGTACAGATCCAATGGTATATACTGTTTCAACCCACACCAGGAATGACAGCGTAGAAAAGCTTGAGTACCTGAGGACATCCTGGGAAGAGTAAAGACAGAGTGAGACAGCTCCAGGGCCAATTCTCAGCACTCATCTCAGCAGCTGAGCAACACTGGACTGATGAGCAACATCTCTGAGCTGCAACTGCTTCACCGATAAATGGCCTTTTTGAGCTTGATGCGTTAATACAAGGAATGTTCCTCCCACATGGAAATAACTGGGTTCTTTCTTTCCTTCTCCCACTCCAGAAGGAAATAATAATTTAAAGAAAATAATAATAATTTAAAGAAAGAAACAATAAAGCCCTGATCTCTACCTTAATGAGGCAAATTAGACCCTCTCAATTTTTTTCTCTTTATACCAATCAAACAGCAATAAGAACATGCACAAATAAACTAATAGTTGTGAGCATTCTTCATCAGGCAAAACACATCCTAACAAGGTTAAGGTGCCAATGTTTACAGAATAGAAGAGAGAGGAGCTGCCTGGTGTGCCTACAGAGCCTGCTGTTGCTGGGTGGTGGTGTACAGGTCAGGTCAGAGGTAATTAGCCCCTGATTCCCATCATTAGAGCAGCTCCTGGAGGCCTCCTGGGCCTGGGAAAGGGCCTTCTGTCTGCTGATGCTAATGATGATGTTCCTGTGTTAACCTTCCCCCGGGGTGTTCTCCATCACTGGGCAGCCAGAAGATGAGTGATTTCCTGGCTTGGCTTTGCCTCGCACAGCTGGGCAGCTGCCTCTGGGCTGGAACCAGGGGACTCTTCTAGGGTGATTTTCTTTCACTGTAATGGTATTTTCGAGGAAAATAGGATCAGAGGCTTCAGATACACTCCCTGAGTCTCTAGAAAAGATCCAGTGTAGGCAGTATACCTCAGTGCTTTCGGTTCAGCTGGCTGCCATTTTCCCCGGCATGCAAGATGCTTTCCCCAGTTCTCTCCTATCGCCCTAATCCTCCTGTGACCCCCAACACCAGTGGCCTGGCATCCTCCGACCCTGTCTCCAGGTCAGATGGATTCTGATTACTTTTGCTCCATTTCCTAAAAGCACCTGAGGAAGGACTGTGTTGGGAACAAAATAAAATAAAGGGGGGCCCAGGGGGCCTGGGGGAAGTTGTGAGGGAAAAGATGCCTAACACCCCACCAGAGTTTCTCTATTCTATGGTCAGTCCAGCATGGGGAGACTGCCAGGCGCTTTCCACTCTGCCCCAGGTGGGCATTGCCTCTGACCCATGAGGCATGGGGTGGAGAAGGGGCAGCCCCAACAGGGACCCCCCTGGAGCTACCTTGCTATCACTCCAGGGTTGTGGGACAGAGGGGATAGGGAAGACGTTCCCAACCATGAGCAGAGTGCGCAGAGGGCCTTGATGGAGCAGAGCAGGGACTCTATGGTTTAAGAGCTTTATTATAGAAATGAAGGGAGAAAGAGAGGAGAGAGAGAGAGAGAGAGAGAGAGAGAGAGAGAGAGAG
>NC_034599.1:21774376-21788800 GCF_900095145.1 Mus pahari
GAGGAGGAGGAGGAGGAGGAGGAGGAGGAGGAGGGAGAGAGGGAGAGAGGGAGAGAGGAGAGGAGAGGAGAGAAAGAGAAAGGGAAGAGGAGAGAGAAGTGTGAGAAGCGAGAGGACAAAGGAGTGAAAGTAAGAGAATAAGAGGTAAGAGAGCTCGGTGGGGGGTGAACACCCCTTTTTATGGTCTTCACTGTTGCTAGGTAACTGGGGAGGAGNTTAGCCTGAAGGTCAGAAGCTTGGACCATTGCTTAAGTGACCACTAACCATACTTCTCTTGTGGGGGCTGTGGGAGGTGGTACCTTAGGCAGGGGCTGGAGTTCCAGGAGCACGAGGGAACCCCTATGGTGTCATGTTGGTGAATTATGACCATCGGGGTTCAGACCTCAGCTTGACTGGAGACCAGCCTGCAATTCCCTTCAGGACTGTGTCCTGTTAATGCCTTCAGCATAGCGCCTGGTTAAAACAGACTTGCCAAACTGCAGCGTGGGGAAAGCACGGAAGACAGTGGAGAAGGGAGGCTCCCTAGGTCATCCTGTGATGTGGGAGCACCAGCCTTGCTAGATACATGACAACCAGTTTTGATTTCTACCTAAAGTGGTGTTTCTCTTCTTTTCTTTCTTTCTTTCTTTCTTTCTTTCTTTCTTTCTTTCTTTCTTTCTTTCTTTCTTCTGTTTTTTTTTCTTTTTCCTTTTTATAAATCCAAAACTGGAAAATGGTATTCCACTAAAAAAAAAAAAAATTCCACTTTGGCAGAATAAATCCAAATGTGAGAACTCAACAATATGTTGTAAAGTCCAAAACCACTTATGATTACACCGCTGAGAAAGGCTTCTGTGGAATTGTAGGGATGGTCTCCTAACTTCAGGGAGCTCCAAGTCAAGGTGCAAAGTGCTGATCTTAATCAAAGCTGGTAAAATGCATTGCAAATTGATGTCACAAATGATGAGCCCAACTCCATTGGGTGGGACCCCAGGCAGCCCTACAGCCCCACACCCAACAGTGAGGATTACTGAATGCTACAGAGGTCTGCCAAGAGGAAGAGTGTTGTCTCTGTCCTTCAGGTCGTCCTCCTAGCAGGATCAACAGAAGGACCTCCTTTGGTGACTCCACAAAGCACATGAGCTCTTTCCAGGCCAGGGGCACATAGGCAAGCTGCATCAAGTCTTCCTTCCCTCCCCCAACCCTCTACGCCCTAGAAGGGGAAAACACAGACTTACTGCTTAAGAGATAATCATCTTTGAGATTTATTCCTTCATAGAGGAATAATTGGAAAGGAAACATTTATAATCTTCTAGCATTGTTATTGAAAAGCGCCAGTTAATCCGACTGTACAGAGCTGGGGTTTACTTGGTAGGGGTTCTGGAGGCAGGAACTGAGGCTCTTGGCTGCTAACAGGATGCATCACTGTCCTGCAGATACCCTGTCAGGAGTCAGAGAAGAAAATAACCACTGCCTTTGCAGACTGTCCCTTCAGCATCCCTTGTGAGCATCAGTGGGACTCTCACTTTGCCTAGGAAAGAAAAGGAATTCAGTCCTATTTCAGAATATGTAGTATGCAGCGTTTACGAAGGTCCCCACAGGTAATGTGCAGCTTAGAGGGAGGACCACCTGCAGACCCCACACACACCATCCCATCATCCCTCCATCCCACCAAGCCCACCCTCCCGCCAAGCCCTCATCCCGCCATCCCTGACAGCCCTGATTGCCTCATTCTTCATGAACTCACGCCTCTTTTCCAAGCCCAGCATCTACTCTCCTCTAATTCTGGTACCCCCATATACTCACTCTCATGTACAGATTTGGAAGCCCCAGTCCACATTGCGGGTCCTGTCACATAGCTCTCTGGCCTCCCTGAGAGACGGCACCAGATACATGAGTATTCACCTGCTAACCATGTGGGCTGATCTTTGGTTCTAGGCTTTGGTCCTGTTCCTGTCTTCCTGTCTCCCAATAGGACAGACCTAGATTCCCTCCACCATGTGTAATAGGTACAGAGGGATATACACTGCTTCCTTAAGAGACAGCTTGCTGTGTGACCACCACCAACTGCTCCCACCTGCCATATTTTGGGCCTCCCCTGTTTGTTTGTTTGTTTTTGAGCTCTGTCACCAGCTTGCCCCCTACTCACACCTGCTCTGGTGGTTGGCCTACACCAATGCTGTCTTGGTCTCCTGATCCCAGGTACACTACCGCCTAGTGAAGTTCGGGTTTGCGGGGCAGCGCTCTCTTGGAGTCTGTTTGAACTTCATTAAACTCATCACTGTGCCCGATGGACCTTAAAGTCACGTTCTTCCTCCCAACGATACCAAACTGACACTGCGGGATTACTAAGAAGAAACGGAGATGAGAAATTGACGTGAATGCCAATTACATACATTTGGGGTTAGAGAATTACAGCTAGCAAGTTTCACCGGGCTCATTTAGGTGTTTAAAAGTCTCAGTGTCAGCAAGGGAGGGCAATCGCTGGTGATCACACAATGGGCACTCTCTTAAGGAATCAATATATAGCCCCCTGCAACCACATTCCATGGTAGAAAGGAGTCTTGGTTCTACCCTGTTGGGAGACAGGAACAGGACCAAAGGCCAGAGTTCAGCAACGCAAAGATGAAATAAATTATTGAGTGGCACAGCTTCTCTGGACCCTTTGAGACCTCTGTCTGAACTTAAGGCCCAAGAGAGTGAAGGTAAAGTCTGAGATATTTGGTCTACGCTACCAGAATCTCAGTGCCCTATATTTTCTGTTTATGAGACACTTCCCACAAATTCTATTCAGCTGCAGTACGTCAGCTCAGTGTCATCGGCCAAAAGTAAACTAACACAAACTGGATAGATCTGGGTGCTTGCACTTCCAACCACTCTCTAACTGGGGGTCTAGAGACATTTTAGGGGGAAAGGATGTGTTCCTGTAGGCCATGCAACCCCAGCTGCCTGCCTGGCTCATTTAGAGTTGCCTCTCCACAGACAGACGAAGGGGAACAGCAGAAGTGGCTGAGGTAACACCCTGTGTTTCTCTCCTTTTCCTTGTCGGGGCCTCTGAACCTAAGTAGCCCATGTCTGTGCAGTTCTGTTTGGCCTGTCGGCTAAGGAGGAACTTGAAGCCTACACGACAGAAGGATCCAGCTCAATCAGCAGCTCGAACTGAAGAGCTAAACTGCACGTAATTCAGTTAAAGAAGAAGGAAGCAAACCTCATCACAACAGTTGAAAACACAAGAACAACAAATAAACAGCTGCTTTGAGTCGGAACAAGGAGGCCAATTGGAGCCTTACAGAAGGAAAAGTGCCCTTGCACATGTGCGTGCGCGAGCCTGAGTGCACATGCTGGGAGGAGCAGCTCCCTTCAAGCAGCTGCAGCTGTGAGGACAGCATTAACCAAGCTCCTCGAACAATTTGCTAGATTAGGACTATGCCATTCACAGCACGCAGACTCAGCTAAGCCTCAAGACTCACAGGCTGCTTCTCCCACACTCGTGTTCCATGTGCTGCCTCTGGGCTACAGAGGGGGAAATAGTAGTTCTCTGGGAGCCGAGAGCCCTGGATCTGTAAATGCCGGCCATGCTCACCAGTCACAGGTGAATATGTGGCAAATCACAGAGCTTTGCCAGTTCTCTGTGAAATAAGCAAACAGGCTGTCCCATAACTGTAAAGAATTAACTTTCTCTGAACTTAAGTAGACCAGAATCTCCTAGAGTTCTAGGAACTGGTGTTTTAACAGGAACCTAGGGTGATTCTCTCGCACATGAAACCTGAAGTGTAGATAACATAAACTCTCCAAAATCATCCGTTCGTATTGCCATAATAACTCCACATAACATAACCCACGCCATCTTAATGGTGAGAAACAACAGTCACTTGCTCCCAGAAATCAATGGTTGGTCAGCAGAGGCAGCTCAGCTTCCTGTGGTAGGCCTGGTAGTACTTGAGAGGGGTGGGGGGGTGGGGGGTCTGTTTCTCGTGTACTTATCCAGTGCCCAGACTGAGTGTGCACTAACTCACTCTTCTCATAGCCACAGCCAGTATAGAAGAAGCAATGTGTAAATCCATGCAGCCCCTTGAGACCCAGAATCAGATTCAGTTCTCTTATACTTCACCCCATTTAATGTCCAAAGGGAGTTACATTAACAGACCCAGAGGGGAAAGATGAGTGACACACCACCTACAATGAAAATGTAAGGACTCATACTCATAGAGGGGTAAACCATTCTAGCCATCAACTATTTCCTTTAACGAAGAACTCACTTCTCCTGTTCATAAAATGGGTAGAATAATTCATATCCTAATCCGTCTCCTGCCAGTTTTGCTAACATGTAGTAAGCAATGGCATTTGACAGTAGCTTCTATTTCTATAATTGAGCTTCTTTCTCCCACTGACCGTTGAAGCCACTAATTTACTTCTCAGTCATTCCCATCTCCTTTAATCATCAGCAACTAACTTTTCTGACTTGAAACAAGATATTTAGTACCAGAAAGCATCCATTGTACTGTGCCTGCCTCTTCCCCTAGGTGTGCTCCTGTAGCTCCGAGTTTGACCCTGTGGTACTAAGCAGGCTACTCAGGTGCTCCGGCTACACTTCTGTCACAGTGGTCACCTCCCGTGTGTTCTCATTCTCCACAGCTTACCTGTGAGCCTTCTGAGCTGCTGAGTTTCCAAGAGAGTGGTAAGCTGTCAGCCCTCTCTACCCATGCTTGAGAGGAAATCAGTCCGCTTCTACTCCTCCCAGTACTAGGGAGGGAGGGGCCCACCTCTAACCTACTGAAGCTTTTTCTGGACCCAAAAAAAGACCAGTTACATCCAGTCATTAGCATCTCTTTTGAAATCTCAAACTTAATGGCCAACACAAAACTTTCTGTTTTTTTTTTTCTAAGAAACTTATCATAACGCCATCTATCTCCTTCCGTAATCCACAAAGTATAAATTGTCGTTGATCACGTATCTTCCTTCACTGTGTGCAACCAAAGCCATCAAACCCAATCACCAGTGTCCTAGTGAAATCTTTACTTCTGTCTGTAGTAATAGGGTTTTCTTTATTAGAATATGCAGTCCTGTATTTTGACATCCTACTTCTAAATATTTATTCAGGTCTTCACACAGGCAACAAGTACAGATTAAGTGTCTACCCTATGCAAGGTCTTAGGAGAGATGCTTGGAAGTAATACTGCGCAGATCTTGCTCTTTGCCCTGAGATGTTTACTGTATGGAAATGGGAAAGCATATATGGAAAGAGCAGATCTGTAGTATCCTGTGTATCATATGTGCATCATATGGGGATGAAAACTAAGTACTGTGGAGTGGGACTGTTTTCTCTGAAACATGTGAAGGGATCTGATTTCTTCCTCCACCTTCATCATCTCTTTCTCTTCAAGAGGCATCTCTAATTTGTTTTGATTGTATCTTCACTGCACATTTCCTCTGACAGTTGCCTCCTTCTTCACACACTTCTGTCCAGCTCCAACTCCTATTCCCAGGTAGAAACTACAAGCTGTCATTTGTAACCTTCAGGAACAAGGCTAGGAGCCTCTCTCTCCATCAGCTCCCACATCAGCTGACACCACATTTTATTATCCTTCTTTTATCTTCTCCTCCTTCCAGTATTCAAATAGTTTCAGAGAAGAGAAACTTAGCCCCTCACACCTAATTCTAGCTTCAGCCTGTTTGTCTTTATGATGGTAAGTGGATTTTCTGACCTTTATGGACCTTAGTTGCTTCTTTTGAAAAATGAATAAAATGAGACAAAAATCCTTTAGGGGAAAAGATTCCATCTAACTTTGACATTCTATGAACTTTTAAAACCTGTTTACTCTGCATTTAACAGAAGGTATGTCTTTGATCCTAGTGAAGAAAAGTCTAAAGGTGAGCAAGCACCATATTACTTAAAGGTGAGCACCATCACGTCCAAAGGTGAACATCATCCCATCTAACAGTAAGTACCATCCATCTAAAGTGAGCATCCTTTTATCTAAAAGGTGAGCACCATCCCATCTTCACATAGCCCACCTGCACTTGAGAGATCTTGCTATTGTTCCAAAGGACCTTTGTGGACCAGAGGCATCCTTGTCACTTTAAAAGGCAGTGTCTTGGGGATCCTAAATCAGAATCTATACTTTAATCAGATGCTATTCAAAAGATTCTTCAGTATTTTAACTTTGGGGGCTCTGCCCAAGATGACAACTCCCCAAAGCCCAAGGAAGGCAGGTTTTGGTTTGACTAAGAAGAGCATTCTTCTGTAGGGAGCAGACTAGAGATGAAATGGTATGTGTGGAAGGCCATGGGGCCTCCTCAATTGGGTAGAAATGGAAATAGGCTCAGATTTTTTTTTTCAGAGATGAAGGACAGAGAATACATAGGGGTTTGGAAGCAACAAGTCATCCTCTTATAATTCTGAGGCAGGAAGCTTCTTTCCAACTTCTGCTAACCATTGCTGTATCCTTCGGAGTGGCAGTAGAGCCAGAATTCACGACACTGCTGTTCTGAGCTCTTTTTGAGATGGTGTTATCAAGTGCGGGTGAAACGGAAGATGGAATGAGAGAGCAAACGGAGGCTGTGACCAGGCTTTTCCTGACTGTGTAGTTCTGGAAAGACCACGGACTTACTGAGAATCCTGCCAGCCTCCTTCCTTGCTGAAGGACCCTTTCTCCCCTCTTGGTCAAGGGCCTGGATTCTCAATTTAGAAGCTAATTCTCATTCAAATTAGCTCATCTCGCAGATAGAATTAGAAGCTGGGCGATGATTTGGAAAATACAATCAATTTAGTCCAATTGTTCTTGCATGTCATCTCTGTCCAATAATGAAAAATTTGTTCCTTGGGCTCTAGTGCTGACAAGGAGCCATTATTCACGGGAGTGAGCTCATCTGCTAGGGCACAGGAGCTAAAAAATGGGTGTGGGAATGGTGGAAGGCCGGAGCAACGAGGGAGATTGAGGAAGGGAGTCTGGTGAGCAGATGCTCATGGGGAAGGAAAGCTTGACTGGAGCACAATACATCTCCATGAGGTCAGACCACAAGACAAGTTCTATTTCACAATGTCTGTTTCCTTAGACTCAATGAAGATGAGCTAACACTTGGAAACACATCTTATAGGGTCACACTGAAGAGCAAACAACTTGATTTATGTTAAACCTCATTCATTCATCCCTTTAAAAATATTCACAACGTCAGACATTCATTAGGTATATGCCAACCATTTTACTTGGTAAAAGAGCATGACCCAGTCTGCAGTTCTGTGGAACTCTTGTGAACTTATTATACACTGACTGTAAAAAGAAATAATGGGGGTGATAATAGTGGCATGGTGCTGATGATGACAATGACAATGACAGGCATTCACCCCAGAAGACAGTGCTGGCTGACAACTGATTTTAATGTGTGGTGAAAGATCGTTCCTCCCATTGCTCTTCTGGGCTATGAGCTAAGAGAGATTAAAATGCTGTTGTAGGAAGCAAACAATATGCATATTTCATGAAATACATTTCTCTGCCTGTTTAATTGTGGGATCCTTAAAAGAGGCAGGGAAATTTGCTGCTTACCACTGTGATGAATGGTAGGTTTTCAGCTCAGCCACTCAAGGCTCCTGACCCTGGGTGTGCCCTGGCTTACCAAGCCTGCTGGGATCAGTGCCTACTGAAGGTCGTGGCCATTGCATATGGTTTGGCAGTTTCTTTTTCTCCTTGGCCTTTTGGTGTATCCAAATTATAATATATCTATTTTCTCTTGTTTTTTCACAAATACATAACATGGAAATCTACAAGGATGATGGTAGTGTACCGGAGAAGAAAAAGAAGGGGCATTAGAAAGATTTGTTGTAGCTGCTGCAACTATAACCTCATAGGAGTGAGTTGTTTGGAGACACATGGAAATAACTCATAGTGAGTTTCTTCAACTTTGGTCTTCCCACATGCTCACAAGTCAAGGTACCCCATTCTTGTATTTCAGCCTCAGTCCAGAATGTAGACATCCCAGACCCCCTTGCCTCCCCTAAAGTAGCATTTGCAGACCCAATGGTGATTTCTAGCTAGGACTTGCTGTGCCTTTCTCTATGTGCTCTGTTGTCCCAAACCAAGGTAGAGACTAAATGCTTTCTGTAATCTCACAGGCTGCAATGATAAGCAAACACCATGCACTGTTTTATGAGGATGCGTGTGCCATGCAGTAGATAGAGGTCTTGCCCTGGATAGTACACTTCATTCTTAGAAATCCCTCTTTAGGATTTCCACAGGCTTCCCATTAGAGAAACGAGCATAACTTGATCTGAATGCCATCGTTCGCCCAGAATGTCATCGTAACTTCTCTACCCCAAGAAAATGTCACAACGCCTTTCAAACGCGGTTTTTATTTCACAGGTTTGTGTCCTTTGATTTGTAGACTCTAAGCTAGGGCTGAGGGTAAACAGAATGTAAAAATCTGGTAGCAAGCACTCAGTCAGTGCTAATTAAATGAGTAGGGAAAGAAAGAAACACTGTGGAATGTGAAGGACGTGCAATCCTCAAAATTAAATCAATCCTAGACATTTAGATAATACCACCTAATTACTAGAAATAGTTACATGCCTCTCTCTCTCTCTCTCTCTCTCTCTCTCTCTCTCTCTCTCTCNTCTCTCTCTCTCTCTCTCTCTCTCTCTCTCTCTCTCTCTCACACACACACACACACACACACACACACACACACACACACACAATTACCCTAATATCCTACTACCCAATCAAAGCAAACATCACTAAGCAGTCACAGTGCTCGATCCTGTTTAGCCCACGTGTAACTTCAGAACATTTCACGGCATTTCATACATTCACAACCAATTTACAGAATTGGCATGCATAATAAAATTGATTTGCTATCCTTGATAGGTTGTTTAGCTTTATCTTGGCATCCCATGAATACTGTTTCTACTTATGAAGAGGAGCCGATTGTTTTTCAAAGGTGCACAACGACCATGCCTAGAAGAGGCTTCGTGTAATGTCAGTCTGACTCCCACAGTGTGATATGCCCCTGCCAAGCACAACTTGGGCCCCCAGAACATGGACACTGCTTCAGTCCAGATGTGAGACCATGAACATTTGTTGCCTGTGCGTGGTGCTGGCCTTGGTGCTGAAACACAGATATGTGTGTAAGACTGCGAAACCTACATTATTGGGGATTTAGGGTGTTTGCTTTTCTGAATGGAGGATTAGAGACCAGAAAGCCCAAAATGACCATCCATCTTTCAGGAAACAGAACTGTAAAATTAATACTGTCAGATATGGGCTCAGACCCAAGGGTCCTGATTAAAGCTCTCTCTAAGTCTGTCAACCCTTTATCCCTCACTGGGTTATGTAAGGACAGATCACCAGCTCCCTACAGAGAGTGCAGTGGTTTGTTTTTTTTTTTCAAGCAGGAAGAAACCAGAGGATAAAATGCAGTTTTTCCAGTTCTCAAGATAGGTGAAGACCAGAGGCTTGGGGGTAAATTGTGTGGACAACCCACCTGGGACTGCAAGCTTTAGGGTCTCAACAAAGAGAGACTCTACATGCTTTGTTGAAAATAGTTCCCAGAGATTTCCAAGTGGCCTTGCTTCATCTTGTCTCCCAGATGTCCATAGAAGAACAAAATTTGTGCCACATCCAATACTCTTCCCATGGACGTGTAAGTCCATATTTCTTCTTTTTTCCCTGAAACTCATCACAGACTTGGGTTTGTCTCACAAAGTCAACAAGAGAACGTTCTTTGATGTTTTGGAGTCCCTAGCACCTGTGGCTGCCAGAGAGCAGCAGAAGCGAGTCCCCACCCCCTCCTTGGCACAGCACATACTTCAGGCCACATGGAGACAGTGCAAGGGGCATCTATGCACAAATATTTGATCAGCCTCTCCACAGCCTCTGCACCCTCTTGGTTCCAGGAAAAGAAGGAGAAATCACGGCCCAACAAAGCTAGAGCGGGGAGGGGGGGCGGTGACTTGTTTCCGCTGCACAGAATTACTCCTCAAGCCCTTAAGAACATGTATTTTTTTTCCATACATATTTGGAATAAAATTAAGTCCTTGGTGTCTAAGATTTACCTGTGTATGTTATAGGCATTCCTTTCTCCTTCCCCAGATACCCAAAACTCACTGTATACCAAACCTCTTCATGAAAGCAAGAAGAATTTGGACAGCTTCCCACTGTTTGCCTCTGTTCCTCTCCCATTTCTGCCTTCTGCAGCAGCCCCAATCTCCATCTGTCTAACAACCTGCCCTCTGCCTGCCTCTTCCTTCATGCAGAATTCAATGGCAGGGCACAAGAGGAAAGGCAGATGGGAAAAGTGAGATGGAAAAACGCCAGGCTTAAAAGAACAATTGACCTGGAAGTAGATGCTAATCTTTAATTTCTGTGCTTCTAACACCTAAAAATTTCATAGCTAGAGAAGTTCTTGAAGTCAGGAAGGAAAGATGGATGGTTGGATATATGGATGGGTGCTGGATGAATGGATGGATGGATGGATGGGTGGGTGGGTGGATGGATGGGCAGATGGATGCTGGAGTTAGAGCATCCATGAGAGATGTCTTCTAACTCCTTTTCCTCATTTCCCAAGTCCCATAAGGAAGTTGTACAGAGTTGTTCCTGCAGAAGCTCTGCCAACAGCCAGAGGTCTAAGATGTTTGCTCATCACCCAGCTATGGAGAAGCATTTAGGCAGGAAATTAAACAACTACATCCATCATATTTATTGAACAGCTTTTCCCTGGAAGACACCAGTGTAGGATATCAGTCATGCTCAAACTCCAAAAAGAAAATGAATGTCCTTCTCACTTCATGGCTCACTTCATGGCTCTCTCTCTCTCTCTCTCTCTCTCTCTCTCTCTCTCTCTCTCTCTCTCTCTCCTGTCGCCCCCTTATGTGTGTCTCTTTGTGTGTATGATAGAGAGTCTCTGGTTCTCTCTCTCAATTCTTGCTCACTGCCTTACAACCTTCCTTGATTAGTTCTTTCTTCCAACACTAGTTTTACTGTTCTAGTCCCTTGACCAGCCCCGAGCACTAGTGTTACACTATGCTGGCCCTTCTGCAAGTTTCAGATCAAATGAAACTCCCCCCTCCCCCCCCAATAAAAAGCCTTTCCTTGGCCTCAGCATCCTCCCTGAACCGTGATTCCATTATTTCCCTTCTACAGCCCATTATACATTCATATGTGCCCTGGCTTCTTGTCTTTGACACCCAATAGCACCCAAACTCCTGAGGTACTCTGATGGTAAAGAGCTGAGACTTTAAGCTCAACTGCCTGACTCAAAGCCAACTTTGTCACTGCTGAGCATGTGACCTTGATTACATTACCTAAACACTACGCCTTAGATTGCTGGCCTATACAATGGAAATCATAATAGAGCCTTGTCACAAATGGTTCCTCATAAATACCACCTTATGTCATGAAAATCAGTTAATGCACATGGAGACTTAGACCCTTGCCTGCTTTATGAAAAGGTCTTATCAACACTGACTGTTTGGTGGCTGTCAGTCTCTGTCCTAACTCCGTGGACTGAGATTTGACAAAAACTCAATAGAAATTAGGGGAACAAGTGAAAGCACATGCATCCAAATAAAACCCCCCACAGGAACCCAGGTAAGTGTAGCTGGGAACAGGGAGAGAAGCAGCTCATACCTGAGACTTCTGAGACTCAGCAAAGGCTGTGCAAGAACAGTAGCTCGTGTCTAGGTTGGAAGGAGTTCCGAGGAGACTCTAGAGGAGCGGGCAGAAAGGTCATGGGCAGCCCGGATTCTTCTCCCTTGTGCAAGAACATATAGAAGAGTCCTCGGATTGCCTCTGAAAGGGCTTCTTCAGAGGCACAGGGCCCTTCTCCATTGCCTCTCATCTCTGTCAACCCCCAAATGCACAGGGCCATCAGTGAATTTCAAGAGTACCCTAAATCTGTGTAGCTGCACTATAACAGCGGAATTTAGAGGAGGCAGGGATGGGTCACAAGAAGGGAGTCTGAGAGTATTGGTGGTCAAATGACCATCTCCAATTTGCTCTGGAGAAACTGAGATCCAGAACCAGAACCAACGACGGCCTCTTAATCAAGTGGAAGAATCGAAAAATGTGCCCATCTTTATGACAGCCATGAACTCAACCACTCCAAACAGTATATCCACACAATCAGCACAAAATTTCTATGGACGTATATCCTACGAGATTTTCTGCTAGACTTTGCAAGTATGACCCATCCCCAGGGACCCTAATCAGTTGTTGAAAGACAGGAAAACGTTCCTCTCTCCGCTGTGTCCCTTGGTGAGGGTGCACTTGGGTGTCATGCACACATTTATATGTCCCTGCCTGAACCATGACAGGTGAGCTTACAGGCTAGGGGACGAGGGGTTCCTGACTGGGCCTGTCCATTCATAGCAGCAAAATCACTACTGAGGAGCCCCAGTGTAAGAGAAGGGATAGCAGGTGACTGCCTAAACTCAGGGCCCCAACCATCAGACAGTTAAGAGGAGCTGGGAGGGTAGGGCACGGGCCTGGGTAAGAACATGGCTTACCTGGTCTAGTTCCTTGCATAGTTAGCTGAGAAGGAAAGGATGGCCTGAAAAGAAGCCACCAATGACAGCCCTGGAGCACGACAAAAGCTACTGCTGAAAGAGAGCCAAGCAAAGGGCCAGCTAGGGGAATAATGAGCCAGCAAGACTAATTGCTAGTCATATTAAATTTGGGCACAGGTGATCTAGTCCCAGATGGTTTTTTTTTTTTTTTTTTTTTTTTTTTGCTTTTGCACTGCAGATGATGCTTTTATGAGATCCTTCTGAGATTCGGATTATGGGAACTGTGCCAAAATCAGAGGATGGGGCAGGGCTCCTGTCCTTAACTACACAATAAACATATAACACCTTGTCCCAGAAGGCAGACAGGACCAGAGGTTTGCCTACTAAACATTCTGGTGCTAGTCTTTGGGAGTCTCTGAGAAGAGGGGCTATTTACTCTTCAGAGGAGGGGAAAATAAAGAGAGATGCAACATTCGGAGAGATCTAGGAGCTGCTCCAGAGGTTTGGAACAAGGACCAAGTTGTGGGGATGCAAGAAGTCCGGATGTGGAATGGTAGCACTGCTGCCTTTCAACAGACGAAGAACACAGAAAAATGATAACTGTGGCTCAGCACCCTGATAAAGACTGGTGGGTGTATCCAGGTGGAAGCAGGCAGGTATATGCATACATTCACACATACATGAGGTATACAAAGGCACACTATTTGTGTGTACTCATTTTATTGTGGTTACTTATGTATCTGCCTTTTGGGCACATGTTGCATCTACATAGATACATGTGTATCTTTGGGTCCATACCTGTGGAATACTGTCAAATAAATGTAAGGCTGTGGTCTCTCCACTGAGCCTTCGCATGCTAATTTTAATTCATATTGAGGTTTCAAAGTTGGCTTTATAAATACAAAAAAATACCATAAACAGCCCCAGGCTAACTTACAAGACATGTTTCCAGAATGGGGTTTTATTATCACTGTTGTTCTCACAAGAATGGTGAGATAAAACTTGGAACCATTCCTGCTCCATCTGGTTGAACTCCAGGCTAGAGAAGTTAGAGGGGAAGCCACCCCACAGAACAACCAGAGGACATTTGCTGGCTGAAGCCTGTGGGACCAGACAAGATCCTGCTGGCTTACCGAAAGCCTGTCTTATTACTAAAGAGGCAGGTCCAGAGGTCACATAGCTAGTGCCTTTAACCCATTCATTATCCCAGCATTGACCTGAAATTCCCGACCTGGGGATTTGGCAACGTTCTGGGCAGACATATGAGTGAGTGTGACCCCACACCTGGATGCTCCTGTCTGTGGGCATCAGCTTCCCTGTTGGTAAGAATCAGCCTCCAAGATCATCTCAGCCCTATCACTTGGTATGGGTGGTATGGTTTTCTCAAGGAGATGCAGCAGGACAGCATTCCCCGGGCTCCCTGGTATGGAGTAAGGGGAGAAGGGTCTGGAGGAAGTCTCTCTCTAAAGACAGTAATTCTGTATTTCCTATGGGTTGTTGTAAACTGTGACTACTACCTAACCTCAAAGTCTCGAAGAACAGAATTTATTCTGGAGCCTTTCCACCACCCACCTTCACCCAAAAGGAGAAACAGGCTTCGTTGTCCTGATAGGCAGAGGCGATGGTGAAGGTGGCAGAGGTGATGGTGAAGATAGGCAGAGGTGTGGGCTCAGCCTCGGCCCACAGTATAAAATACATTTCAATCCAGCAATGCCTAGCTGTGGAGTTGGTCTTTTGGAATTTTGAAGAAGACACAGTTGAAGGCCCTGACCACAGGTGTCAGTGAGGACTATCAGGAATGTGAACCTGAAGGTGCATGGATGGTGTCTTAGGCTCTGGCAAGTGGACAATAGCATTTGGAAATCTCCCACTGGATGACTGCATGCATGGCAGAGAGAGGGGGAAAGAGAGGGAGGGAGGGAGAGAGGAAGGGAGGGAGGGAGGGA
>NC_034599.1:21789035-21790203 GCF_900095145.1 Mus pahari
GGGGGGGGGGGCGAGAAAGCAGAGTGACGCTCAACATCGCTCAACATCTTGGCATGTCCTTAAAGAAAGCAGCAGTGCCCACAGGTGGGGCCGCCCCACTGGCAGGCTCCTTGGGGACTGCCACCTCCGACCCATACAAACAACCCTGTATCCACTTCGGATTGCCCGAAGCCAAGCTAGGGGCCGCACCCTCTTTCACAGCAGCACTCATTCCAGCTCAGTGTCTTAGTCCCGCAGAACCATGCCCCGCCGCAACCCCCCAACCCCCAGCATCCCAGCCCAGAAACAATCGCCCTTTGAGAGAGGCTGCCAAGCCAGGGGCCTGAGCAGCCAGGATTGAGGGATGGAGGCGGGTGAGCTGGGGGTGCGGGCAGGGCGAGCAAGCTCTCACTCCTCGAGCCAAAGCTGGGGTGCCCTGAGCCCCGCCCGAGGCCACTCCAGCATCCAAACGAAGCCCCAGACGCCCCAGAGGGAGGGCCACAGCGGAGAGCGCGGGGAGGTGATACCAAGCTCGAGGAGGGGGTCCAGCGTCGGCCCCCACCTCAGCCCGCGAGGTTGGTACGGACCGCGAGTGGCTTGGGTCCCGCCGGCAGCTCGCGCTCGCGGGGGCGGGGTGCGTGGGGGCGGGGCGGGAGGCGCTGTCACAGCCGCGGCCGCACCGCGCATCCGCCGCCGCCAGCGCTGAGGGCACCACGCGCTGGCCCGCTCGGCTGGGCTCCGGCCGCGCGCCCAGCCATCCCGGCCCGGCCGGCCCGCGCGTCGCCTCTTGGGGCTCTGATCGCCGCCCCGCGCCTCGCCGCCCGCGCCCTCCTGCGCGCTCCAGGGTTCCGGCCGCTGCCTGGCTGAGCCCAGAAGCAGCGGGGCCGGCCGGGGCTGCGGACGAGTGGGCCCGCGGCTATGAAGTGGCCCCCGAGGGCACGGAACCGGAGAACGCCTCGAGAGAGAAGCGCGCGCATCGCAGGGCAGCAGCCCTGGGTCGCTGGGGCCAGGGCATAGGACTGCCACTCGCTATGGACTGCGCCGGGGACGATATGGACTCGCTGCCGCAGGTCAGTGTCTGGCGCCCTGAGCCCCCACCTCCGCGGTGCACAGAGCCCCTTTATGTGTCCCCATCAGTACCCACGCCATGTCCGCCCGCGTGCGCGCGCGGGGAGTGTGTGTGTGTGTG
>NC_034599.1:21790260-21800071 GCF_900095145.1 Mus pahari
GTGTGTGTGTGTGTGTGTGTGTGTGTGTGTGTGTGTGTGTGTGTGTGTGTGTTGCACAAAATAGGGACATCCATCGGGAAATAGGGCCGGCTGACAGGGCCTGCACCTGAGGGGATAGGAAATAAAGCTCGGATGCTGCCTGCCCCGCTCCATTAGGATGAAGGCAAAAACTGGTTCTCTGAGTCTTCTAACAACTGGTCTTTCTCTTAGCTATTCTGTTCCTTGCCACCTCAGCAGGTGGTTCTTGGTGACCCACAGGATTATAGGAGAAGGGGTCAGGTCTAGCCGCACCCCTACTCACCAGCAGGGACTCCAATCTCTCAGTCTTTCCTGGACATTTACAATTTAATTCTTTTCAGGGAAACCAAGTGCCGCTCATCTTTCCTGTGGGTGCTGGGAGCCAAGAGATGTGGAAAGTGACAATGAATTAGAGACCTTCAGTGCAGGAAAGCGGAAGGAGGCAGGGCCAGGTCATTACCTTCCTCTGTGCACTTGATCATACAAGTTCAGAAAAGGAAACTGAGACGTGAAGTAAGAAGAAAAGTATCAGATCCAGCACCCCAGGGAACCGGAGTGTCAGACTCCTATTAAGCAGCTTAGGTCAAGAGCCCACCTCACCCCACCCACCTACAGGAACGTGTTTTTCATGAGCTACCACTTTCTTAGCCGGATATAGTCCTAGTGCACTCACTAGAGAGCTTATAGATGGTGGAGCTGAGATGAGCCCCCCAGATTTCTAAAGGCACAGGACCTTGAGCAGGGCTTTTTGTTGACAGTGGATTCCTTTATGAGGGGTACTTCTTCACAGAGACCAGTTTAGCTGGAGTGCCCAGCAGAATTTCGATCTTGGACTATCTGGCATACAGTTGCAAGTGAATGAGACAGCCATCCATATGCCTGGCACAGAAATAATGTTGTGCGCGTGGTGTGTGTGTGCGCGCGTGTGCGTGTGTAAATGGCAAGCACAAGGCTTCACAAGTGACTGGTGTCGAGGTGGGTATTTAGCTGTGTAGGGCTGTTGTTGCTCTAGTCTTCTGTCCTTAGCATCTCCCTTTTCCCATTGTCGAGAGTCACTACAGAGAGGAGGCATTTCCTTTTAGAACCTGCTCAGTTGGTGAGCACTGTTGAACCAAACATTCGAGACAAAGATCCTTGCCATGAAACCTTTGCAAAGCCTCCCACTCTGCTTAGTTCACTCACAGGAGCCGCCGAGGTCCTGGGCTCGCACTCTGTCTCCTCTCTGCCCCTTTCAACAAGAGAAAAATGCTTCCTAGGGTGATGGGACCAGAGAGATGAATGCATGCACGCCCGCACTTAGCACTGAGACCATTGTCTTGCTGCTCCCATTTGTACAGCTGCTCTCCAAGGGCTTAGGGATCACCCTGTGCCTGTGGGCGTGGTTGGAGATGTGCATGTGCTTTCTGGGTGAGGTGCTACTGAATGTTCCACCTGAACCCTGGGCAGGAAAATCACTAAAGGGGATCCAGTTACAGGATGGAAGTCTGTAGCGGAGAACAAGCTGCCCAGAGGAAGAAGCCCACTTCTGCTCAAGCTTTTCATTAGACTTGAATATTCCCCACAGTGTTTAGGGAGGACTGTGTCCATTGTGCCTTCATGATATGGAGCCCAGAGTGATGAGATTTTATAAGGATAAGATATGGAAGAGGGTGAGCTGACCAAGGAGCCAGGCTCTGGGCCAGGGAGTCCAGTGGTAGGTAGCATGTGGCTAGAAGAGAAGAATAAGGATTCCTGAATGCTCCTCTGCCCGTAGGAGAGGCCAGGCTTCAGCAAAAGGAGAAATCAGAGACTAGGAGAGGCAATGAGATGGAGGCAGAGCGAAGCCCTTGGACAAGGTGCAAGCCTTCTTCTACAAATCTGCACACCATAACTTTATCAATCATCCTCTCCTGGGGAGGCCCCTCACTGGAGCTGGTGGACTGCCTACTGAGAAAGACTCTGATGGAGTACGGGTGGCTCACAACACGGATAGGTCATGACATCAAACGCAAACTGCTCCAGGACTAGTAAGGAGAGCTGCCTGCTGTGGCATCACCCAGTGTGAAGGGTTGTTTTCCTTCTGGCCTTTGCCATTCTTACCTGGCATGTAGTGTGGCGGAGAAAGGGGCAGAGTATGGGCAAGCCTGACACCTAGGGAAGAGGGAGAAAAGCCTCTGTCATGTGTGTCATCCTTCCTGTCCAGGCTCCAGACGAGCAGATCTTTGGAAATCCCCCAAGGACCAGCTAGAAGACATAGTCATGATCCAGAGGTGAAAGACCTCTAGAAGGGCTTGCTGGGGTCCTTCATGTCAGTACATCTGTCCCCAGCTAAGTGGATTTTGACGGAAAATTAGTCCTCTTAATGCATGCTTTCCTTACAGTCTATAAATTGGGGAAGTAACATCTTTTTAGTCTGTTAAGGATAAGGGCTATGAATGTTAATTTCATTTATGTCTTTTATACATTCTCCTTCCCTCCCCTATTCTCCCAGTGTCTGGGTCTTCCTCCCCTTAACCTATATTACTCTAACCTCCAACTTTGAATTGGACCCTACCTTTCCTGATCCAGAACCAAGTTACTCAAAACATCTCTCCATTGAATGATATTTTCATATCTAGTGTTTTTTTATTTTAATCATTCCATAATACCAGCAAATGTTTGTCTAATTTTTTTGAGATTTATAAACATTAAATCTATAACCACTTAACTATCTATGTTGAAAGGTGACTATGGCCAGAAGTCACCCAGAATTCAGTCCACTTGCAGTGACTCTAAGTACCTACTGTGTCCCAGGCCCTGCACCTGGTGATGAGGACATATTGCATTAAACAGTCTAAACCCTGCGCTTTCTATTTAGCTTTGGGAAGGTTGTGTGGATTGCTTGCATTTTTTCCCCTGCAGCTACAGCAAATTTACTTTTCTAATGAGGTTTAGCTCCGGCCAATATTAAAATGAGTCTGTGCTCCCTGTGCACACACCAGCTGACAGCAGTACAGGAGACAGGCTCTGCGCCAAATTCCTGGCAGGGATTACGGCTTTGCCATCACCAATATCCCTAAGGTGGAGAATCAAAGTCTAGATCGAGAGCTGGAGGGGTTGGAGGACTTACCATGCCTGAGGGAGCGGAGGTCTTCTACCCAGTGTGCAGGGCTACGGGCAAGATTTTTCTCCCTATGTGCATAACCTGTGGGGTCCAGTCATGTGCTCATGTGAAGAGAAGGGGACAGAAAGCACTGAAGGGCAGAATAGACAAAGGTCTTGGCAGTCAGGAATAACTTAGTGCCAGGGACCAGCACCCCATTTTCACAGTGTGGCCTGGATTGTAGGGGTGAGGCTCTGTCATCTCTATCCTGCTTGCCTTCCTTTTTTTCTAGGGCAGCGGAAGGATCTGGCCACTGGGGCCAGATTCAACTCTCTAGCTTAGGATTGCTGCTAGCTATTCGACTATGGATCAGATCTTGTGATAACCTCTGTTGAGTGTGAGCTGGATCACTCCCTTTGCCCAGTAAGCAGCCCCTCACCACCCCAGCCATAGTTCAAGGACTCAAGAGCCACCTGTGACCAGTGGTTCCATCGTGAACGATACGTTCAGAATGCTGCCTACAGCCTAGAAAGCTCTTAAACAGTTGTTGTGAGCATTGCCTATGCACAGAGGGTTTGGCACAGTGTGGCCACAGGAGCCACAGAGGCTAGACTCATATTCTGCCTCTGCCGCATATTGGTTGTATGACCTTAGGGTACCGCTTGCCCCCCTATGCCTCTGATTCCCCATCTCTAAAATGGGAGTGATATTAAGATGGTGAAGAGGGGATGAGTCATTGCAGCTCGTCATGCTAATCACTCAGAGCACACAGTAGCGGGTGCCTTTTTGTTTTTTGTTTTTTTATTTGAAAATAGAAAGCAATTTGTATTCTTCATTTATTTAGCAATTCACAGAAGTACTTGCAGAGCAGCCCACTCTGAGCCAGGCTGTCTGCCATCAGCGTTTGCCCTTGCCTGCAGTGTTGACTCCTCCAGGGCCCCTGTTTCCTGACCTGAGATAGAATACAGCCCTGGAGATAAAATACAACTGGGAGTGTGTCCTTACTTTAAATGACTGCTGCCAGATAAAAAGGGCTGTTTCTGCTGTCTGAAGGTGGGGAAAACAGAAATTCATTCTCTCTCTCTCTCTCTCTCTCTCTCTCTCTCTCTCTCTCTCTCTCTCACACACACACACACACAAGAAGCACCTAAATCCAGCCACAAAGTCAGCCACTGTATCATCTTGCTGAGTGTGACAAAGGGATTCAAGGGAGCTCTTCCTAGACCTATTCTACCTCTGGTCTTAAAGGTTACAAACCCAGGAGGCTGTGTCCCTGAACACTACAGAGGCCAGAAGCCAGGAAGGCTCCTGAAACAGGCACTTCACAGGCTCTGTCATCCAATTGAGTTACTGACACAGCCAGCCGGGACATGAACTTAGGGCCATGCTTGCTCTTTCACTTACTCGGTGCCTGTTTCCTCATCTGAAGTCTGGAGGCCATGAACCAAAGAGCATCTGCTGACTCAGCAAAGTCACACCACGTAGCCCATCTGCAGTGCATTCAGGAACTGGGGTCCCGAAGGTGGGGAGCAGCGGGTGAGGAAAGCAGGCCAGAAGCATGTCAGGAACGGGGTGTGTGGATGCCAAGGCTCCCCGGGCCACCAGGCTTCTCCAGCCTTGGTGACTCTGTGACTCCAGACTGCTTCCTACCCTGATAGGAAGGGACGAATGCCACAGTGACTCCATCCTTGTGTAAGGCCTCTCAAATCTGAGTGTCTCTTCCCACAGTACTCTAACTTCCCTAACACCCCGATGGCCTGTCTTTGGTGAACAGACACACCTACAGAGGTTGGTGAGGGGTTGGAATCCTTGGTGGCTTAGGACCTGGTTCTGGGGCTTCTGGGTACTCATAGCCTGGATCTGCAGCCTTCCGACTGGGGAGTCCCATACCTGAGCCTCAGAGAGTGGCGATCATCCTCACCACCCCCAGTCATCGCTGCCCAGGCACCCAGTCAGAGCAAAGCTGCTTCCGGGAGCTGTTCCTAGCTGGTCCCCAGGGAAGCATGGTGGGTGGCGTCATCCATATATCAAGGAAGATGCTGTGTCTCAGATACAGTTCTCTGGCCATCCTAGTAGACAGTTCTTCCCCCTCAGCACCCCTCCTTGTACCCTTCGTACCTGCCCCCTCAGCTCTCTTGCTCTCTCTCCCTTTGCCTGAAGGCCTCGCAGTAAACAAACACTGTTTTCAGAGGTGGAGGGACTTAGCAGCAGGCATGCGTGCTCTGCTTAGCCACAGGCCAGGGACCCTGGCTCTGCAGCCTGCTTAGGGTGATGAACAGCCGGTAGGCATGCGATTTTCTTTCTCCGTCAGAGTTTCTGAACTTAAGCTGACGTATTACTCTCCTAACTCATCACTTGTCGATATTAACTTCTTCTCCCCCTCATAAATCTCCCTCTGTGTCTCGGAGCAAGCGGCCGCTGCTCTAGCCTCCTCCGCTGCCAGGCTGCAGGCTGCCGCCTACGAATACCCACTATGCTAAGGGGTACACCCATCCTTGTGCCCTGAACTGATTTCTTCATGGTGACATTCCTGAGAGACAAGCCAGAAAGGTACTATGGCCACATAGAACACCAAGCCTAACCCAGCTTCAGGGAAAGCTTACTGGACAGGCTTCTTGAGAGCCCTGGGCCCATGAGGCAGTCCTTATTAGCCAGATCTACATGGACCATGTGTACAACAAAGCTTTTTAATTTATTGTGTCAAAAATATGCGACATAAAACTTACCGTCTTATCCATTTTAAGTATACAGCTCAGTAGTCAAATATAGTCACTGTTTTATAAAACTCATGTCCACCTTACAAACTGGAAGCTCTACATCTGCTGAGCATCACCACCCCAGGCTGGCTTTGTGCTTCTGCCTTTCTCTAGGTACACATCATTTGAGTATAACTTACATTGTTTGCCCTTTTGTGACTCATTTGCTTCTCTTCTAATGTCCCCAGGCTGCATCCACTCGGTGGCACATGTCAGAGTCTTCCCTCCCTCTTCGTACGTTACGCTGTTACATGTGCACACGCAACATTTCATTTCAACGTCCGGTCAGTGGACTGGTTCTTTTCTGCCAAACCATGGAGAACAAAGTACTAGGTCAATAGTACTTGGCCCGGTTGCCCTTCCTGATCCTGGGAAAGACACAGCAGATATATTAGTACTCAGTGTGAGGTTTTATTTCAAATGCCATGGGAACACAAAGTAGGCAGGGGAGCCCCCGTTTTATCTGGTGTCTGTCGGGCTTGTGTGTTCCTTCCAGCCATCTCGTGTTTCCTAAGGATCCTCGGGTGCCCGTTCCCCCAGATGAGCATGGCCTTCCCAGTTCTGGGAACAGAACAGCTTAGCAAATATTGGGACAAAAAGAAGCATTCCTCATGAACATCCTGGCCACAGGGAGATGCCAATGTCCTGTGCCATTACCACTCCCTGGAGCCCTGAAGGTGAAATCTATCTTCCCTTTTAGGATCCTTGTCTGGACCCAGAGCCCATGAGGCCCTAGAGAGCCTTCTGGGGACATAGCAGGCAAATCTGCCTTACACTATCCAGGCTTCCTTGCAGAGAGATGTTCAATGATACGTAGCCACCCTGCAGCTTGCCATGTAATATATAGTCCAGAGTACACATAGATAGTGTCAGCATAATCTCTACGTGTAGGACTTAGATTTAATGTACCCTCCATCGATCACATACATACTTGCTGTGTTTACGAGGAGTGGCAGACACAAGCTGTCCACTCTGGCTAATAACACTTTTATAAGTATGCTCAACCAACTACCACCAGCACATCATATTAACTGTTTCTTATCCTGTCAGTAGGGGTAACTGATGCCACACAGCATGAACCTTGGGGACAGAGCAAGCATACTAGAAGGGGGAGCTTAGAGTTGGGAGGTAGCAAGAATGAAGTTCCCAAGAACTTACAACCTGAGATTAAAGGACAGGGAAATCACTGCATTCAGGAGGCCATATAGTCATATATCCCCATTGACATACCTTAGTACACTCACAGCTTTGGCCATAGGACCTATAGAAATCCAGAGTTCTTCTTTAAGTGGGCATCTTGGAGGAGCCACGGAGATGTGGGGCTAACCCACGCAGGAAGAAGGGAAAGAAGAAATAGTCTTTAGCAGGCGTCAGAGCATCAGGGCAGCCTCAGTGTCCGACTCTCATCTCCTCTGACCTTTAGTCCCAAGCCTCTGCTGCTCGGCCTGAAAAAGCAGTACCATAGGGAGAGTGCACAGAACAGGGCTTCGGGTCATTGTTAAGGAGCATGCTGTGAACCAAAAAGCAGGGTGAACCGGGCAAGAGTGCCAGGTTCCAGGCAACACAACCTTCCCACGCGTGGGAAGCCTACCTGCCCTGGGTCACCCCGTTTATCATGCTTCAGCGTGCCAAGCACCTACATACCCAGGATCTGAAGTCTCTGCACTGCCTAGCCGTAAGGAAGGAAGAACATGCTAGAAAAAGTGTCCAGCATGCAGCTGGTACTGACCCCTAGGAAACAGCTGAAGCGTTCCCCTTCTCTTCATCTTCCAATGGACTTTTTAAAGTTTTTATTAGCACATATTAATTTTAACATGTTTCATGAGGATTTTCACCAACACACGGAATATATTTTGATAATGCTGTTTGTTGCCCTCTCAGGCCCCCTCCCACGCCTGGAGTTCTGTTTTTAAAACAAGGTGATAGTGCTTGCTTCGACTGCTATTATATTCTTCATGATCTAAGTAATTTCCCTGCTAATTGTGAACCAGATGCTTCCAATGGATTCCCTCAACTGACTACAAATAGCCCTGGGAGGGATGCACTTATGGAGCCTGAGCTGCAGAGATAATGGTGGTGTTCCTCCTTTGTGTTGAGACCTGGGTCCAAGGTGGGGATGCACAGGTTTGACCTGAAGGACAAACATCAGATCCAGCAAGTACATGGCCATTGGCAAAGCCCCACACTTGATGACTATACAATCATAGATGGTTGGGCTTGGCGAGGCTAGGGAAGGCACAGGGCTCAGGAGCATCTTGCTTTGTCAGTACCTTTCTCTGGACACAGCTCGGACCTCAGTACCAAGGGAACGTGAAGCTGAGAATGGCCTTGAACAGCATCAGAGAGAAAGTCAGTGGTGGGGGAGCAAGCTGGTGTCAGCTGACCCATCCTCCTAGAAAGAAGAGCCCTACAACAACCTGAAAGGCTCTGCATGCTATTTCAACATACTTGAGGTTCAGGCTCTTGGCTCCAGGGTTAGACCCAGTCTGTGGTCTGTAGCCTGTCTGGTCCCAGTACCCAGGTTTAGTAAGGATGGAGTAGGTATCCATTCTAGGCTCCACCCTGTGTATGGGCACCCTCACCCCTCACTTCATTCAGGCAGCATAGCCATGGGCTGTCCTTTGCCTTGAGGTTATCAGAGGGCAAATGCAGTATCTCTCCCAGCTTTGAAGCGAAAGACTCCAGGGGCATTGCAGTGCCTCTCAGTTTAGGACTATTCTCTTCCAACTGTTGGTGCATGGCAGCCTGGCACAGAGAGAGATGTGGCCTCCTGGCCAGCTGCCCACATGGCTTCTGCTGCTGCTGTCTTGGAGCAGCTGTGGTTCTAGTAGTCCCTGCTGCCTGCCTGGTAGCAAAATAGGCTGAGTCCCTCCTCCGCAAAGTAAGCATCCATTGGTAGTGTTGGCCCAGTGGGTGTTCAGTAACTGTAGAGCCATACCCACAGATGTCCTGTGCAGCCCACAGGCTTCTCATGGGGTACTAAGCAGAGCAATAGGCTGGGTATAGAGATTCTCCAAAACCAGAATGGGTAAATAGATAAAGAAAAATCCGTATACTGTGTAGAATCTAAAGGCAGGACAAAACCCTCGTGTGGTCTCTTTGTGGCACTGAGTAAAGTACACTGCTGGCCCTGTGAATGTCTCCAGGGAATCAGGTGAGGTGGGTAGGGAGAAGATATGAGAATGTTTCTGTTTGGAGGAAGTCGGACTCACTGGCTCCCAGGGTTCGTAATGCAGGAGAGAAGGGCAGCGTTTATATTTGCTGGCTCCTAATGGTTGATCATGAAGCCTGGTACGAGGCTGGTGATCCACTCAGGGAAGAAGAAAGGAAGAAAAGAACCTGTCTGTGCCCCACACTCATTCCCACACTCCGCGCCTGTACAGACATTGAGCAGTGGCTCCTGTATCCCTGGTGATCCCCAGATCTCTTCCACTTCCTTCCTGTGGCTGAGCTTTTGACTCCAGTGACTTTATCACCACATCACACCTACAAACTGGTCCTATTTAGGATTTGATTTTTTTTTTTTTTTTTTAGCAAAATGTCACAGGAGTAAGGGAATCTCAGCTTCTTACCATTTGAGCATGCAGCTACCGTACCCAGAAGGGAAGAGATGTCTGTCACAGGGCTGAGAGGGAGGAGACTTGCCAACTCTCAGGTAGAAGGCTATCCCAACAGGAAGCTCACAACAGACCTTAGCCAAAAGAGAAGTGGTAGAGTTACATCACCTGTTACCTGAGACATTTGGGGAACTACAACCCCTCCCCCCATGCCTCAGCTTCTTCATATATTAAAAAAGAAACACTTTGGGGTTGTAAGGGCCTAATTGATTAAATAAGATAAACAGCACAAAACTTTATATGACCCAGCACAAGGCAAGGCCTGGGCCAAGTAGTGGGAGTGGGTGGGTAGGGGAGCAGAGGTGGGGGGAGGGTATAGGAAACTTTCGGGATAGCATTTGAAATGTAAATAAAGAAAA
>NC_034599.1:21800111-21839255 GCF_900095145.1 Mus pahari
AAAAAAAAAAAAAAAAGATAAACAGCACAAGAGAACTTGGGAGCCACCCTCGTGAGATCTTTAGAGGGCTGCCTCCTACTCCGGCACTGCAGAGAGAGCAAACTGGCATGTTGGCATCAGCCCTTTTATAATAATGCCAGGTCTGAGTGTCGGAAGCGAAGGGCACCTTTTCATTCCAACAGGGACTCAGTCACAACATTTTCCAAGAGGCCTTAGAAGTAATTACCAAAACTGAGCTGTAAACTCATGCTTTATCATCAGGTGGCACGCTAGACCTGTGCACACGTGTACAAGTCTATGTGTGTGTCGAAATGAGACATGTGCATTCTGAAATCACTCAGGAAGTGCTCTGTAGTTTGCCATCAGCCTTCTTGTGTTTTCAGAATGGAAAATTTAATTCCAATCCTTTCCTGACTTAAATTGGAAGTATCACACCAAGGAAGATGAAGGGCAGGGGACTGAGACACTTTCCTCAGATGAACGCTTTCTACCCCATCAGCATCATGAGGGCAGCAGGTAGGAATACCGTGGCTGATCTGACACCAGACTTCCACCTCCCATGATAGCTACTGAACATGGGTGCTCACCCCCAGGCACATCCAACTCTGATGGAAGCCTGACAAAGAGATGCAGGAGGGTGGAGGCCACAGAAGGAAGGCAGATTTACAGCTGAAGGGTCTTGGGGTAGAAGATGATCTGTAGGGCTGACTCCCACAGCATTTGTAAGCCCCTTTCCCTGGGCCACCCTTGACACTAACTTTGTCCATAGCTTCATGTCATGTGGTAAAGCCAAGGTTAGTCCTTGAGAAGAAACTTGTCTCTGACTATCTCAGCCCCTCTCTTCCTCCATCCCTTCTCCCTAGGGGAGCACCTGGGGTCTCACTGGAAGGAATCAAAGGGAAGCAAGCTAGGAATTCCATGCCAGACCCTTCACAGGCAGATAGCAGTTACAGGAGCGTCTGTTTATTAATACATGCCAGATTGTTTATGCGAACTTTTCCCTAACTACCTAATAACCTACCTGGGGAAGTACCATCTTATTCCCATGAGAAAATGAAGGCTCAAAAGAGAAGAGAGGTTCACAAGATGCCCAGGGCCCAAGCTCAAGCACCATTGCAGCATCCTCCATGGATCCTTCTTTCCAGGCAGGGGAAATCAAAAGAAGCAGGCAGAGAGGCGGTAGACAGTGGTAGAACACATGGCTTGGCTGGTCCTCGATGTTTTCATTGGGATCTGTGATGGTTGGGCAAGAGCTGAGGAGCTCAAAGGAGGAGAGAATGACCTGGTGGTCTGTGGCAGGCAGGTGACCACTAAGATGGCCCACGTGATCTGCAACTCCATGTGTTCATATCTCAGTATCCTCTCATTGTCACGAAGGTGCCAAAAAATATTGCTCTGTTACTGCCACAGCTACAGTGGAAATCATGTAGGAATTCAGTTAGCTCTGGACTCTCTCCTTGCTGACTTGGTACAGTAGAAGGTCAGACAGAAGTGGGGGCCCATATGACAAGGAACTATGGCCCAGACAGGCTATCGGAGGTACACACCTGTGGGCCGGTGAGTTTTGCCAACCTGAGTAATCATGAGAGTAGATCCTTCCACGGTCAAGATCACAGATAGAAATGCAGCCCAGCCCATCCTTTGGTGAGACAGGAGACCCAAGACTCAGACACTGAGGATAGCAGATACATGCTATTTTAAGCTCCTTAGTAATTAGGAATTTGTTAAACAGCAATAGCTAATGAAGTTGATTCCCTTGTGGATGGTGACATTCCCTCCCTAAAGTTGGCATGTCTTTCAGAAGAAGTCCATGCAAGGAAGAATAGATAACAGAAAGAAGAGCCAAGGAGGGAGGCGAAGCTGAACCTTTCCCTCAGATTAGAATGTAGAGTTCTTTGAAGATAGAGACCCCCTCCCACATCATGGAGGCAAGGGCTGAATGGCCCTGGGCTGTCTAGCCACTGGCCTGTAACTGGACACTATACACCTTCCCCCACCTAATCACTGTCCCCTCAGAATAAGCAGTCATCCATCACACCTCTGCTGTATGGTGACTCTTAACTGGTGCTCAGTTCTCCAGCAGCGCTCCAGCTTCTGTGGCCTGCTTGCCTCTGCCCATCCTCAAGCACCAGGCAATGAGTTATCGACTGATATTCTGCCTATTCATATCCAAGGACATGCGATGGCTCCACAGGACAAAATATGGGTGTTTGATCCAGATCCTCCTGTGCAGTGGCTCTGTGGGAAGTGGGTGGTTTTGTAGTTTGGTCTATAGACCGCTAGCATGACCCAGGTAGCTTCAGGAAACCCAGCCGGTACCATTATTTATTCTGTTTTAATGTCTGCCATGGACTAGAGAGGCCTTGGCCTCACAGAGAACCATGCCAAGGTAAAACCCTATTTTCATTTTTAACATAATCATAATCTAAATATAACTCAAGGCTGTTTCCAGAAAAAAAATTCAAAGGAATTACCTTTTTAGAAAATTGACAAACCATGTGGGTTTTGACAGAAAAGAAAATGATTCTTTACACCAAATCTGGGATGATACAATGCCCCTTCTCCCTGAGTCCTTGGCTTGCTTTCCCAGCTGGAAGGAGACACAATGACTGGAGATCAGACGCACATAAAGTGCTATAAGTGCCCAGTATCAGGGACCAGGGCACAAAGAAGGATGCCATAGCCATTTCCTGGTCTGGTCGTTGCTCTCTCCAGGCAGCATACAGGTAGGATGAAGAATCCCTGTAGCCTTGGAAGCCATATAGCATCTTACTGATGCAGAAATCACCAGTGAGTGGGCCAAAGATGGACCATAAGGGCCAGAACACAAGACCCACAGGAATCAATATAAAGGAGGTGCAATGAATATTGAAAGGAACAGAAGCCATGATCCACAGCCTCATCTACCTTTTAACACTGAGATTCTGAGCATATCAGGGAGCCTCCCTAAGCTCTGATGTCCTCCTATGAAAGGTGGGGACAAGGTCTCCAGCCTACCATGCAGAACAGTTGTAACCATCACAAGGTTGAGCTTTACAAAACTACCATGTATCAAGGTAGGACTCAGAGTGGAACTCTTAGAAGACCCCTCCCCGCTCCTCCCCATATGAGTGAAGAACAGAAGGCTCTACATGTCCTCTATGTATTTAAGAGATTGTCATACCAGGAGCAGTCGATTTCTATGCCCTGCACCCCAGGAGAAACTGTGTGGGCCCAAGGCAGCATTGCTGTGGCTGAAGGGCTGGGGCTGGGTTAATGAAGTATGGATTGACTGGGCTGCAAGCTGATTACCTCTGGCATTGGGCTTTTCCTGAGCAGTGCCTGCGGAATCAATACTAATCCCTTGATCCCATTAGGGGCTCCTGTAGATCTCTAGAACAAAGTCTGTGCCTCTGTTTCTATGGAGAGGCCCTTTGTAGGGAAGAGAGATGCTGGGGTTAGGGCCAACACCCCACCACCTTTATACTCTTCACAATTTACCTCGCCCTTCTGTTTTTGTCCCCCTTCCTCTAAGAGCCAAGAATCTCCCCAGTCACCAGAGTCCCCAGTTCCAGTACTTCCTGAGAAGCTGACTGTGGTCCTGTAGAAAGAGGTTTAGTAGCCTCTGTCAGCCAACCCCCAGGCTCCCCAGTGTGTTGCACATTCTTCTGAAAGTAGATGAAAAGTGTTTTATGGGGTGGTTTGTTTGTTGATGCTGGGGATTGAGCCTAGGAATTCACACATGCGAGGCAAGAATTATCTCACTGAGAATAACACCACACTGTACAATATGGAAGACACATCTTCATGGGTCCTCTAATTGAGAAGCTAACTACGTACAGAATTACGGGGCATAAATCCTTAATGCACAATTAATATTTTTCAAGTGGAGATCAATAGGCCCATCTTCAGGTGCCAGGGGTATTGTTTAAATACCCGTGGGCTTAGAAGAAAGCCTTTATTTATGTCTCTGTAAATCTGGCCAGCACTGAGCGCCGTTACACACTCCTCTGACCCTCTTGAGCAAGCAGCTACTACTCTCTCCAACCTAACTTCTCCTCCAGCCTTGGATGATAGAGTGCTTTGAGCCCCAGACACCCCCAGTTTTCATCTGTAGACCAAAGCTCTTTGAAGCCTGCAGAGAAAAAAAAAAAATCCTGCGACTAGCTTTCCTCAACTATACCTGTCTCCAAGTGTTTATGGTTTTCAGTGTGACCCAGTTCCATGGGGAGCTGTAATGGTGGCCCTTTGAAACTGAGTCTGGTCTCACACACAGCCAGACCTCTCTTGCCTCGTGTAGGATGTGTCTTCATCCTCATAGACCTCAGTCATCATAGCTTCAGGTTGTTAAAATGGCAGCGCTGAAGATGTATTAGAACTATTCCCGTCAGCGTTCATGTTTTAATGCTAAAAGCAGAGGTGAGGGATGTGAACAGTGAGAGCGCGGTGACCCCTAGGGTCTGTCCTACCACTGTTCTGGCTCTTGCTTCTCATCCAGTGGCCACTCCTCACTGAGCTTTACCTATTGTACCCAGAATCTAGACTTGGTTTCCTGTTTATGAGATTCTTAGAGAATACCAGGGGAGTGGATGTTCCTCGTGTCTGCACTTGTTGGTAAGAGAAGCCATCAGTCACTGGGGTCAGTCATGAGCAGGGGTGTTAGAAATCATGAACATAGCAGACCCTCAGCCACCACCTGTCCACACAGACATGTCCTTTCTCACCATAAAGCCCCTTTCAAGTGCTGCTTATTTTTTCAGATGATCTATTCTCTCAACCTTGCCTCCAAACTTCTCCAAGATTTCTGTTGCTTCTTCTGTCCGCCCCATCCAAGGCCCCAGAAACCATTCTGAGATCCATGCAGATGCCACAGGCAGTCACCACATTCTTCTGAACTCAGACTGGAAGCACAGTCTGCAGGGGACAAACCACGTTGGTACGAGAGGCCAATGTAGGAACAGCCTGCACCACTGGTCTCCTGCCCACAGCCAGGCACCATTGCCGGTGGACCCATCCCCTGCTGGCCAGATGGTGTTCTCCAAGTCTGGGGGTGCTCTCTGCTCTACTTAATAACCGCCTGGTAATTAGCTCCACGATTTTGCCACTATGCTTATAATAGCCTCCATTAAAGTTATGGGGTTTTCAAGCTGTAATGGCTTCCAGAGTAATTAATGCACAACTGGGTTTATTGCTAAGCTTATTTTTAGAGCTTGTCTCTCTGCCTCCCCTCCCTTTTCTTTCATAGATTTTTTTTTTTGACCAAAAAAGAATGTGATAGAATTAGACACTCTTACATGGATCAGGTCCCCTACCTCAAGCCCATAGCATTGTTCCTTCTTCCTGTTTCAACATCCAGCAGACACTGGGATTGACAGTTAAGGTAGCTATGGTAGAGGAAGCTGGTGCTTAAGCCAGTGCTTATCCAGGTGAGAGCTTAGAGTCACGTGGCCCCCATGTAATTCAGGCTCCATCAGTTCCCCTCTCTGACCAGGGGCAAATTGCTTACCCATATTGCTTCAGTGAATCCAACTACAAATAAAAACACACCAGTGCCTGCCTCTCAGGGTAGCTGTGACTACACACAGAGTACATGTGTTAACTGTGCCAGCCATCTTTGTCCTTGGATAGCATGAATGCTATATCATGAGCAGTGGTACTGGCAGATGTAAGGGAGGCTGAATGAGCTACAGGTCTAGGCAGCTGCTCAGGAAGAGAGCCATAGAAGCAGAAAAACACCCCCACATAGCCCAAGGCCATGCCGTGCCCACATTCTTTCTTCTGCTTTCCCAGCCTGGACTCAGAACCAGGCTCATTTTAGAAGTAGACATTTCTGACACCCCAGCCAGGTCTGACCTCCCTCTCTTGGTCTGTTGTCTGTCTATAAGAGAATAACCAAGACTGGGTTGCTTATAAAGAACAGGAGGTTTATTGCTCCGTGGTTCTGGAAGATGAAGTGCAAACATGTGGTCTGGTGAGGACTGTATGCTGCTTCAGCTCATGGAGGAAAGCAGCATGAAGAGTTGTCAGCCATGGAAGAGAGGGGCTTAAGAGGTGGTCCTGCTTTAGAACAACTTGCTCTCGAAAGGAGCAAGAGAGGCATTAATCCCTCTCAATGACGCAATCATCTCTCACAGGCCTCGCCTCCCAACACTGCCCCAAAACAAATCCCACCTTATGTTTCAGAGGGGAGAGACTAGATCTATGGGGGACCTGCAGAAGACACTGCTCATTTGCCCCTCGGGTTTCATTCCCTAAGGAGTGATGTGGGGGCAGCTGGCACTGATTCTAGGAGCCTTCATGAGAAGGGCTGGCCATGGGATGCTGGCTCACTCAGCCTTGAGAAGAAGAAAAGAATGTACACCATTTCCAAAACTGGGCCACAAAATGTTCTGGTTGGCCATAACTTTTATCATTGGCAAAGACCAAGAGCACATGTGGGCTGAGTAGGGCAGACAGTATGGCCTCTGGAGCGACTGCCTACCATGTAATGATGGGCTCTAGCTTGATGAACATGTTGAGGGCCAACCAGAGTGCCAAGTGCTCCTACCAGCCACGGACCCAGCAGCATCTGCTCAGGAGGGGCAGGAGGAAGAGGAGGAAAGGATGTGACCATCCCCAAGGGAGTTATGAGCTGGTCACACTTACACTTCTGTCACAAGGGAGCCCAAGGTCCCAAAGAAGTATCTACTAGCAGATCCTCTGCAGAACCAGGAGTGAAGCCCATCGGGTTGTTCTATAGCAAGGGTCTTACTTCAGGCTCTCACAGCTACCATTTTTGAAAAGTGTCTCCCAACTTCCTGACAGCTCCTCAGAGAACAGCCCCTCCTCCTGCAGATGCTCACCTCCAACCTGAGGCTCACCCTATGAGAAGAAGGTGACCTAAAAGAATTCTCTGAAGAGATAAGCAGAGGAGGGTCCTTGGGGGTCTTCTTCCCTTGTGGTGTCCAATCCTACCCATCTCTGTTTATCCTTGAAGGAGGTCTGCTAAGTCTTACGCTGGCCCAAAGCTATGAAAAAATTACCTATGATACAATGAACAGCATGGCCACCAGAGTTTCTGATACATTTCTATCAGGGACCGCCCAGGGTGCTTTCTGAGAATTAACTCATTTGATTGTGAGAACAGCTTTGGAAAGCCGGTGACTGATCAATAGTTTAAAAACTAGTACAGAGTTGATGGAACTGGGCCAAATGCCACAGCTTCTGCTCAGGTCCGTTAGGATTAAACCACGGCAAATGTCTCTGAAATCCACCGCATCCTACTGCTCTTGCGTGTGTCTGCTTCTCAAGGGAAGGACACAGGCCCATTCACCCAGACAGATGTACAGAAAAGGCTCTGGGGAGATGGATGGTCCATTGAGAAACTCTGGATGCTGTGGGTCTGGAGTAGGACAATCTCTGCGATCCATGTCCACATCTCTGGCTCATCCACCACTTCTCTCTCTTACAGGTATCAACCTCTGAAGGCTCCTGACCCTGCCCTGGACCACTGCCCCTTCGCAGACTCCCATCAGGCTGGACTCTGCAAACTTGCTTCCGCAATGGGTGGGTGTGAGCACTGGTGAGAGTGACTGGCCAGTGTTCGGCTTCTGCCTCCCTGTGCCTGGCCGGCCGGCCCATGCCTGTTCTTTTCTTCCTTGTGCTGCCGGCGCTCCGTGGCTACCCTCCCCTGACCTTGCCACCGCTCAGGTAATGAGGAGCTGTGGGTGCAACCAGCCTTGGAGATGCCGAAGAGACGGGACATCCTTGCGATTGTCCTCATCGTGCTTCCCTGGACACTGCTCATCACCGTCTGGCACCAGAGCAGCCTCGCACCTCTGCTTGCTGTGCACAAGGGTGAGCCCACCCCCACCCCCACCCCCACCCTGGCCTGGCTTTGGTAATAAAAGCTACCCTCCTCTCATGCTTCATACCCCTGGACCCAGATCTTGCCTTGGGGGAATTTGAGGCCCTCTAAGACTCCACTGAAAGCCTCCTCCTGCTCTTCCTCCTCCTCCTCTTCTTTCTGTCCCCCCCCCATCTCCCCACACACATTGTTTTAAGTACCTGGGATTTATTATAAGCAAGTATGAGTCTCAGTTTCCAGGAGGAGTGGGTATTCCAGGATACATGAGGCATCATGGGGAGGCACTGGGGCTTTTGGTCAGGAGGCAGAGGGGGTGGAGCAAGCTAGGACAAAGCCTATAATGTGGTCATTTCAGATAGACACAGGCCACAGAAGTTGCTAAGCAGGCTTTCTCAGAAGCAGATGGTTTGGTTTGCTCTGATGTTCCTTTCTTG
This sequence comes from Mus pahari, assembly GCF_900095145.1. Taxonomy (NCBI): domain Eukaryota; kingdom Metazoa; phylum Chordata; class Mammalia; order Rodentia; family Muridae; genus Mus; species Mus pahari. The sequence goes on from NC_034599.1 coordinate 21,808,371, forward strand.
AGACAGCTATATTACTATATAGGTCTCATTGGCCTAGTACTCACTCTGTAGCCCAGACTAGCTTCAAACTCATGGCAATCCTCATGCCTCCGCCTCTCCAGTGCTGAGATGGTCAGCATGCACTGGATTCAAAAGAGGATGATTTCTGTGGGCTTTTGGATATTAGTATGGTTTCATCTGTCCTGCATTTGGGTCTTGGGTGATTTTAGGCCAGAGGCAAATTGGCTGTGGGTAGTCTGATGAAGATGTAGGAATGTGGTCAGTTGTTTACTATTTCTATAAAAGAGGTACCCCTCGGAAGGGCGGTCCTTTCTGAAGTCCAGAAGGCTCTGAATTGTCAAAGCAATGTCAATTTTTTTTTTTTTTTTTTTTTTTTGGTTTTTCCGAAACAGGGTTTCTCTGTCCTTGTACTCAGAAATCCGCCTGCCTCTGCCTCCCAAGTGCTGGGATTAAAGGTGTGCGCCACCACCGCCCGGCTAGCAGTGTCAAATTTTAAACAACTAAAACAAACTGGATTAATATGCACACAAGCATGCATGACCAGTTGCTTAGTGCCATGCAGAGAGGTGGCAGGGAAGGGGCGAGTCCTGGCCTATATTGTGGTTTGAGAGACTGTTTTGGGTTTTGTTTTAATTTTGAATTGTGGAGAGAGAACCCAAGGCTTACTGCATGGTAGGTAAGTGCTATACCTATAGAGCTATACCCAGCTTGTATGGTGCTGCAAATCCTTTCAAGTTTCCTGGTTAGAAGACTGAGTAAAGGCCTGAAGCGAGGTAGAGTCTTCCCAAGAGCAAATAGAAAAGCTGAGATTAGAATAATGTCATTCTATGTCTTACGAGTCTTGAGACATCTCTTTTACTCATGCCCTCAGACCTGCCTTGCGTCCCACATCTAGCTACCTCTATCTAGCTACCTCTTATTCAGTCTTACTAAAGCCACCTTCTGCTCCACTTAGCTGGTACGCTCAGACAGCAGGAGGTTCTCACACTGCAATGTGTACCATCTTTCCTGGGAACAGGAAAACGGAAGGTGCCCAAGCCCTACCCATAACAAATGGATGCTCTGTGGTAAGACCTGGGGAGCCCTTGCAATCAAGACCTCACCTGATTTGGCTAAAACAGTGTGCAGGTCACAACCCATGCTCTGCTGTCCACCGTAGAATAGTCAGTTCAACATCCCTGCAGTTCCCCAGTCTCCCTGCTGCAACCCCACTGCCCTTGCTGGGCACTCTGGTCCTCAGCATGATGTCATCGCCTGCTCACAGCCCAGTGCCTCTTTGGGGGGCTGGTCAGTTTAGAATTGCAGTTATCCTACGAATACATCATTCCAGAGGAGTTAAAACTACCATATATAAAATGACATAATGTCTGTTGTCCTCTTGGCAGAATGAGGGTCAGAGACATCACACCAAGAGCCTTTGAGGAGTCACAGTTGCAAAATCCCTGAAGCCAGAGTGAAGGATGGAGTACAGATTTCAGTCAAGCCCTGACACTTGGAGAACTTCTCCAGGGCATGGGCTTCTGCCTGTATAGGATGATCTGGGTACCAGAAAGCTGTACAAAATGGCCCTAAATCTCCACCCTCAACCCCAGTTTCCAAAAATATTACCATTTACCAGATAAATGAATTCTTACATCCTAGTCAGAATATACTGGGCATTATCCCTTTTCTTCAACAATGTTTCTTTTCAATTTAACCTCCTGGTTCAACTAAGACTCCCTGTTGATGAGCTACATCTCTACCAGTCTCCCTGACCCCTCCCACAATGGATCTGCAGCCTGGGTATCAGACCCCATGTCCCTTGTGATATTAGCTTGTAAGCGCCCCCTAGGAGACAAAAGTGGATCACTTGGGCTCATTTGCATTGGACTCCACACCTTGCAAAACAGCCTGTTGTTAATGGTGAGGAAAAACGCATAAATACATGGAGCCACAAGGAAGCAGGTCAGCTAGTGTACTGTACAGGAGTTGATAGTGACTGTGCGTGCCTATTAATGATCCAATCCCTGATATATGTTGTTAGCTATATAATAACTCCATCAAACAGATGTTATTAGCACTTGTTAATATTACTAGCCCCATCCTGTGGCCACTGAAATCAAGGCACCAGAAACTAAGAAACTTATTCTAAACCTCACAGTTTGTCACAGCAAACAGCAGGATCTGAGCCTACGTTTCCAAGTCTGCCCTCTAGCCATTAACACTCCTGCTGAGATACCTTGTGAGCGGTGAAGGCTACACCGTATTTGACTCATGAATCCTTCAAATCCAAAAGCAACACTTGGAGAGCCAGGACTTGAAGTCAGGAACACCAACAGCCTTGATTGCTCCTTCTCGTAGGCCTGCCAGGTTCCCCACCCAGGAAGATGGTCCCGATGTAAGAAGTCTTCAGAGCTGCCCAACTGGGAACAGGTCACTTTTAAAAAATTAAGCAAGTAATGGCTGCTCCCATGTCTGTGTTCGTGTGTCCAGAGGGACAGGCTTCAGCAGTATCATTGTCCCTCCTGGTATCTTTGGAGTGTAGATGTGAAGCAATTAGTGGACACCTGGACAAGAGAGCTGTCCGTAGGCCCAGCGAGACAAAGGCATGTGTCTAGAAAGTACGAATTGGGAGGTAGACATCAGGCTCATGGAAAAACTAAGCAAGCGTATCCAAAAAGGAAGAACATCTAAACTCAAATGGTGTTCAGTTCAAAACTGCATGGTGAGCTAGTGTAAAGTCCACTGGAACCAAATGCAGTAGTTAAATGTTATACTGTGTACCCAAATCTAAAGATCTGCTACATAAGCCAGGAGAGAGGGGCCTCACTTGACTGGAGGGTCTGTGTGAAACCTTACATTCCCTTTGAGATCCAAACTGCTGTAGCCACCCATCCCACCACTTTCTGGCTTTGTGGAATTCACACCACTGAACATAGCTGTTCATCTCTGCTATGTGGTCAGTTTTGCCATATGAGGAAGAGACCCTGGGGGTGAGAGTCACGGCATTTTTTCATTTAGAACCTAATGCATTGCGGAACTGGAGATAGATGACTGGAAGGTGACCAGTTCCATTCAAATAGTGACGCGCGCACGTGTGAAGTGTGATGAAGGGGTCACCTCTGGGTCATCCCAGGAATCTAAACTAAGAAAATTCTCATGAGAGTTCCAAGTCTATAGGTTGGAACCTCAGGTCTAAAGATGGAAGCGAGAAGGCAGGCCCTGATGTTGGTTCTTCAGAGGGGCAGAGAACAGGGACTGTCTTGGAAGGGTGGGTGACTTTGAAAGCCCTATATCAGAGCCAGGCCAGCGCCCTCGTCCCCCTCCTTCCCCGCACCGCCTTCTCCCACCTCTGCAGATGAGGGAAGTGACCCCCGCCATGAGGCACCACCCGGTGCGGACCCTAGGGAGTACTGCATGTCTGACCGTGACATCGTGGAGGTGGTGCGCACAGAGTACGTGTACACGAGGCCGCCACCCTGGTCCGACACGCTGCCCACCATCCATGTGGTGACGCCCACCTACAGTAGACCGGTGCAGAAGGCAGAGCTGACGCGAATGGCCAACACACTACTGCATGTGCCCAACCTTCACTGGCTAGTGGTGGAGGATGCTCCACGCAGGACGCCCCTCACCGCGCGCCTGCTGCGCGACACTGGCCTCAACTACACACACCTGCACGTAGAAACACCACGTAACTACAAGCTGCGAGGTGATGCCCGAGACCCTCGCATCCCACGCGGCACCATGCAGCGCAACCTGGCCCTGCGCTGGCTGCGGGAGACCTTCCCACGGAACTCTACACAGCCAGGCGTAGTGTACTTCGCGGATGATGACAACACGTACAGTCTGGAGCTCTTTGAAGAGGTGCGCTAGGAACCAGAGGAGGGAGAGGAGCAAGTGGGGCTCCAGGGGACTGAAGGATGTGGGAACCATAGCAAGATAAGAGCAAAGGATACTAACCGTGAGGAGACAATGTGGCATGCATTGACAAATACAGGGAGCCCTAAGCTGGGCTCACTACACAGGGCAGAGAACCAGAGAAAGAAATGGGAAAACCTTAGTATAGGTTAAAGGAACCCAGTCCATTCAAAGGATGACTTGAGGCTTATAGTTCCCACACCCTAGTCCAGCCAGGCCTTAGAGGTAACTTGTTTTCTGAAAGAGACCTTCTTATGGGGTCATTTAACATGGCCACCAGAATCCTCTTAGGTGGCCAGTTTGAGCAGCGTCTCCATTTAGTTTTCAGGGAAGTTCATTTCAAATTCTAAAATGACACTACTGAGAGATCATGTACAAGGGAGGAAAGATTATTGGGCCATATTGAAAGGGCTAGTAACATCTTGGCTGAGAGATGTCTTACATGCAGCCTGGGTCAGAATCCTCTAGGGCTTCCTGTAGAAATCAGTAGCATGTCTGGAGGTCAGGCTGGTGGGGACCCACATACTCATTAAGTGATCCACGTCCTGTGGGGACAGGTAGTGTTTTCATCCTAGATTCAAATATCTTGACTCGGGTTCTCACCTTGTAGATGCGCAGCACAAGAAGGGTATCCGTGTGGCCTGTGGCCTTTGTTGGTGGCCTTCGGTATGAGGCCCCACGGGTGAACGGGGCAGGGAAAGTGGTTGGCTGGAAGACAGTCTTCGACCCCCACCGGCCCTTTGCAATAGACATGGCTGGATTTGCCGTCAACCTCCGGCTCATCTTGCAGCGAAGTCAGGCCTACTTTAAGCTACGTGGTGTGAAGGGAGGCTACCAGGAAAGCAGTCTCCTTCGAGAACTTGTCACCCTCAATGACCTGGAGCCCAAGGCAGCAAACTGTACCAAGGTAAGACCCTCTTCTGAAATGACAGTTGGCAATGCAAGCACCCCACACACCTCTAGACCTTCTGTAGATCGGGTGGGGGGGGGAGGAGAGGGTTTGCTTGTCTTAAGCCCTCACCCAAGATGGTATCTTATTGTGAGTCAGGCGATTACACTGATAGGCAGAGAAATGTGGAGAGGTTTCCACTGAGGAATTTTGAAGAGCTCTGACTCTCCATAGGAGAGTCTATGACCCTTGCTGAGCATACACATGAGTGAAGGTGCACACTTGCATACATGCACATATACACACCACCTGCATGCCTGCATATGTATGCATATACATAGACACAGATACATACACACAGACAGACTTGGGACATCATGAGGTGTGTCTGTTTTCTGCAGCTTTAGGTTTTCTTGCTCTCAGAAGATGTTTTGAATGTTTCACATATACAAACAGCAAGGAAGAGGGGATGGGTGAAGGACGGTTTAAAAAGCTTGATGGAGCAGAGGTGGAAAGGGAGGGGGCAGAGGAAATACTTGCCATGTGTGGAAGGGAGCCAGAGGGTGACAGAATGACCTGAGGATCAGCACCACTTTCTTTTGTGTCTCCGGATATGCAGATCTTGGTCTGGCATACACGAACAGAGAAGCCAGTGCTGGTCAATGAAGGGAAGAAGGGCTTCACCGACCCCTCAGTGGAGATCTGAAACTAAAGATGCAGGTAGGAGAGAAGGCTAGACTGGCCAGTGCAATAGACAAGTGGCACCAGTTTGGGACACATCCTCCATCTCCAAGGACTCTTCCTTTGGGTCTTGTGGGAGACTAAGACCCATGTGGGCAGGAGAAGCGTGGCCAAAGATGCTGTCCCCGACAACTAACTGGCTGCTTCCATGCATAGAGCTGAGTCCTGCTGGCATCACTCTTTTATTATTACTGTCCTACTGGCCATGGGGTGTGGCCCACAGAGACGGGGTGCAGTATGGACTTGCTCACGGGGTTCTGTGGGTAACTTCCAACATAGAGATGTGGTGAGGATGTACCACACCAGATCGGTAGCCCTGTAGCTTTCAATAGCAGGTGAAAGAGCTCACTAAGCATAAGCCCTAGAGCCCACTCCCATGCCAGCGTGCCACGTTTCTGTTTGGCCTAGTGTCATTTTTCTGCTCCTGGCTTTTTCTTAGGTGGAGAGCACTGAAATCAGTCTCTGGCATGTAACAAATCCTATGCAGTAGATTTTTTTTTAATTACTGTTTATATCCCTTTGGGTTAGGTCAGAGTATCTACCTACACTTTAGAGGGGATGGTGCTGTCAGAAAAGCTAAACAACTTGCCCAAAGTGACACATTAACCCGAGCAATTTATGCTAAATGACTGGCCAAGCTATTTCCAAGGGGCCTTGTGTGTTCTTGCCTCTTGGAAGCTCCAGGATTTGCTACTCTAGACCCTACTGAGATCCAGGGGCTCATAGCAGACAATTACATTGATTTTTCCCTTAGTACATCTGTAGACACCATGTCTCTGGGACTACATACAGGGTGTCATCTAGGAACCCGAGATCCTTGGCCAGTGCATCTTAGAACGCCTTGGTACAGAGCTTCATCCCATCTTTTTTTGCCCTCACATGTTACTAGAATAATTGCCACCACTTGCTTTTCAAAAATGTCTCCAAGGGGAACCCGGGAGGCTCCACAGCGTCCACTAGGGGCTTAGAATCAAGCAGTCTGTTCTACTTGCAGCTCCAGCTCCACCTTGCCCCAAGCTGACACCCCTGTTGTTCCTACTTTCCCCACACAGGAACCTCCTTCTCAGACCCTGATCTTGGCCTTCCATCCTCTCCCATGGTTGATAGTCACTCTGAGGCAGACTCCAGAGGAACACCTCTTGTGTATTCCAAGGGCTTCCAAGAGAGCCCAGCTTGATGCCAGGATAAAAGACAGAATTTAAGCACAGAATCCCAGACCTGTGGTCCTCTACAGCAACATGGCCAGGGGCTTAAAAGACCAGAGAGCTGGGGATTCCAGTTGCCAGCCAAGCCTGTGCTCGGCACATCTCCTTGGAAGCTTCCTGCATTGATGGGGCTGTGTGAGCAGGGGACCTTGCCTTGGAGTGATGTTGGGGTGAGGGAGGTCAGAAAACCCCACTGTGGAGTGCAGCATGGCTCTCCATGGCTCCCTGCTCTTGGGCCCAGCATGACTATACAGCATGTGCCCAGCCAGGACATTCTGAAGACCAGAGAGCAGCCTGGGGCATGGAGATGCCCCAACACTCCTCTTTCACACCTGCTCTTCCTCAGAGCTGCTCCCGAATCAGAAATACCTCTGGCTCTCCTCTGGTTCATGTTTACAGGACATAAGGCTGTCTTGGATCCCACCTGGCACCCTACCCTGCATTGGGGGAGCCTGGGCCTTCCTATAGCTCACCCTGTACCTCAGGCTGTAGGAGAACAAAGCCCTTTCCCATGTCCCTCAAGCCTCCTGTGCCAGAATTGGCAAGGTGATGGTGGGCTTAGAGCCAGCACAGGTCACAGATCGACCTGGATTAAGAACCAAGTCACCCCACTGTCCACACTGCCTCTCCAATACCCCTGGGCTGCAATGCCCCTTGCTGGGTTTGGACTGAGGAGACAATTGCCCTCTTCCTGAAACTCCTGAGAATCACAGATCTCGGGGCTGGAGATAACAGTAATAAAGAGGCAGAGCTCTTTCTGAAAAAGTGTGAGAGCCAGCAATCCCAGCCCCCTTTCCTGAGCCAGTTCTGTGAGGGGTACACTAGCATGGGCTCAAGGTCAAGAGCAGGAAATGACTACCCACTGGGAGGAAGGGCGGCCTGAGCACATACTGCTTTAGAAATCACTCTGTCTCACACAAAATGGGAAAGCTTGCAAAGCCAGCCCGCCTCGTGCCCACTGCCCCTTCTCCACCCCAGACAGAACAGTATGCCCACGCTGTTGCACCTACCCAGCCACCCAAGAGAAGCATCTACCTGGGCGTTCAGCATCTGAGAGGCCCCTGGGCCTGGCTACACGGGGCCCTCTGGTGGTAATCTCACTCCAGCTCCTACAAGTTGGAAGCACAATTTTCCTCCCCAAGTGGGGGAAAGGAAAGGGCGCAAGCCCACTGAAAAGGCGTTTATTTTTTAACTGCTAACACCCCCCCACACACACCCGCTCCATTAAAACTCATAGGACAGGCCTGGGAGTCATTCCAAATCCACTCTTGGATGGATGAGACTCAGTCCACACATCTAACTTTCAGAGAATAGCATCAGTTGCCTATTTTGAAATGGATTTAACTTCTCACAGTCTTCAGGAAACCACTTGATGGGATCAGACCCCACAGCCAACCTGTAGGACATCTCCCCCTAACCATTTATACATCGGATATTGTTTTGGAAATTTACTCCTTGGCATCAAATGAGAGGCACAGGGAACCTATCCGATGGGTGAATTCGTGTCTGGGCACCCTGCTGCTCATTCATAGAGACTGTCGGTGAATGCCAAGGTCAGATGGGCTGCTGAGGCTGCCTTCTTAGCCAAACTCAGTGCTCTTTTTAGGAAATTGAAAACAAACAAACAAACAAAAATGGGGATTTTTTTTTTTTTTTTACTTTTTACTTTTTGGCGGATGCTACTTCAGTTGTTTTCATGTCATGTCCTCTCTTCGCTGCATGTGTATTTATTTAAAATTACAACCCTGGTGGACTGCGGCCTTCATCTCTGTTGGGAATGAGTTTGTCGCAAATCAGAACTGGGTCCATGATGACAGCTTGCCCTCCAAACCCAGGCTGCCCCTTGCTCCCTCGCCGGAAAGCCCCACCACAGGTTCAGGAGCGCCATGGGCGAGAGGCTGGTGTGAGGGTGGGGCCCAAGCTGCTGCGCCATCTGGTCTGTTTTTATTTAACTGTATTTAATTTGTTTTCAAAATTAAAAGTCAAATATGGTTTTTAACAGTTGTAACCCTCTCCAGCCCCTGTCTTGTTTTAGTCTCGTTTATTAATTTAACTGTCCAACAAATATTTACCAGATGCCTGCTATGAGTAAGCATTCTTCAGGGACCCAGCACGTCGTGGTCTTCATGGGGCTTACCCACCAAATACAGGAGACCATGATAATGATGCAGCATCTCAGGTGGGAGCTGCTGTAGGGGGAAGAGCAGAGCTGCTGGAGAAAGGCGGGAGGGAGCAGTGGGAGGCTTGGGGTTCCATGAAGCACGGGGAGAAAGTCCTTCTTCATACGGGAACGTGGAACAAGATAGCAACATGCCGATGTGCGGCTGAGGCAGACAATCCTGATAAAAGTGAAGTGTCCCCAACTGCAGAGCCCTCCCCCCCCCACGTACATATAGTTCAGCGGAAGGGGTGGAGGATAGGGTGACATGGGAAGAAGAAAGCCTGGGACCATTTGGCCTCCAAAACTAGGGTAAAGCTTTTGGTTTCTACACTAAGTGAAACTGGAATCCACTGATGGACCTGACCTTCAAGAACCACTTTGCTTCCAGTGCTGAGGACAAGTGGTCCAAGTTAGGGGGCTGGGGAGGCAGCCCCTGCAAGATACCACGTACAAGATGACGGTGGGTTGGAGGAGGGCAGAGAGAACGTCGGCTGCACTCCAAGCTTAAGAAGGGGGTTGTGTGTGGAATGAAGAGACAAGAGCCCAAATCACCTGGGACACACGACGGAATTTCCATTTGCTTACCCTGGGCAGTGTGCAGGAGAGCTCACATAAGGGAGAGTGAAGTTGTGTTTCTGACCTTGTCGTACACACATGCCGTAGATAGTGAGGAACAGCTGTCTGTGTGCCTGTCGTAAGGATTGGGAACAGACACTGGAGGGTGCTGGTGTCAAGATCCCACAAGTGTGGTCCCACACGGTGAGTAGACAAAAGGAAGGGAGAGTGAGCGAGGAGCAGAGTCTCAGAGTAATTGGATGTTGGTGAGAGGAACTCTGGGGGGCCTGAGATCACATATATGGTTCACAGGATCTGCGAGAACTAGTCAGTTCTGGAGAGCTAAGGTCGGCTGCACATGCTAGAGAGGTAGAGAAAAATGTTGCTACAGAAAGGCCTTATCTGGATACATACCTAATCGTGTATGCATGAAACCGACTCCCGGGCGTCTTCACTCCTTTACAGAAGGATGCTATGTAAGATTCCTTTATATTCCAACTGCCTGTCACACTTCTCAGCACAGCCCTGCTTAATTCAGCTTTGCAGAAACCCCATTCTTATGTAATGCAAGACAAAGTGACAGTATGACACTGCTCTCTGGCTCTGGCTCTGCTCAAGTGGCCCTGGACTCCTCTGCATCTTAGCAGGATGCTTGATCTTCCGGGCATCTCAGAAGGAACTGGAAAGAGTGGGGAAACTCGGGGGCTTGGTAGGCCTTGTTCCATAGGCATCAGCTACAAGTTTCACTTTGAAAGGCTTCCCTTGAGGGTGAGGAGGATGACTCAGTGGGTAAAGGCACTCCCCACCCACCCTGACAATTTGACTTTGTTCCCCGGGACGCAAGGAGAGCCAACTCCCACAGCCTGCCCTCTGCCCGCTGAACAGTCACGCATCGCATCATGGCTCTCATACACCTCACTTCCCCAGACACAAAAACAGATAAGTATCACGTAATTTTATTTTAAAATTTTAAGACAAATAAAAGGCTTAAAAAAAAAAAAAAAAAAAAAAGGTTCCTTTGAGTTGGGCATGATGCTACAAGCCTGTAATCTCAGAAGTTGGAAAGCTAAGGCAAGAGAACGAAAAGATCAAGGCCAGACTGGATTATTATACTATGACCCCATCTTTGAGACAGATAGAAAAAGACAGACAGACAGATAGACAGACAGACAGAACCTCAATTTCTCAGACCCAGTGGGACATGAGTTGTGCCCCTATGACCACTCACAAGTAAGTTAGCTGGGCGCTTAGCTCATTGGCTGTAGTAGCCCTGACTACAGTATTCTTGGCCTTACTCAGGGAGCCATCCTGTCAGTCTGTAAGCTTCTCTGTGTGCCTGTTCTTGCCTAAACCATCTTGACTGGGCTTCTGTGTGGGCACTATTACTTGGAGCAGTACATGTCAGATGTAATTTATGAAGAAAAACTATCTCCTATAGCTAACTGATATGTTCTGGTTTAGCTTTCTAGAAAGTTCTTACTCTTAACTACCAGCATGAGATTGGACTGCTCTTAATGCAATGACATTTCAAGGAGAATTGAAATCAGGAAAAGTGGTAAGAAGCCAGTGATTCGTGCCACTTGCCAGCTGGGTACCATCAGTACCTGGATCCTTAAGGATCACCTCCCATGACTGAGAGTGGCACAGACAAGCTTGAGACATCCACAAAGAAGGTTTGCTTCAAATATATTGCAATTTAGAATGACAAGTCCAAGCCAAACCATTGCACTTGATCCCTTGAACAAGAACCTTCAGTCTGGACTAAGACAGTGTGGCCTTTCCTCCGCCCTGCTCTTTGGTAAGGAAGGAGAAGGAGAGTATTCAAACAGTCACTGGGCTAGGAACAAGGACAGTGCTGGACCTGTGGGCTGTAGCTAACCCCAGATCCAACTGCAGTGGGGTGCAGCTGCCCAGTACTACCCAGCTGGGCCTCCTGCCATTCTCTTCCTGAGAGCATGGGTGTGAGGTGGTTTCTTAACATGGGAGATAAGCACTGAACATGCCCCGAACACGCCTGTTTCTCTTAGGCTCGGCTTACCAACTGATTCATGTCAGAAGAGACAGCGTGAAAAGGAAAAGACATGTTTCTTCCAGATCCCCAGAACTGGCAGGTGCCAAGTCAAAAAAAAAAAATAAAGTTGACTCATGTTAGACCCGCTTTTCTCTTTGCTCTACAAACAATGACAAACCCACAAATTCGGGAGTACAAAGAGACTGTCTAAGAAGTCGCCATACCCTGCTGGCAACGCTCAAAAAGCCTACCTAGAACCAGCAAGCTGGTCAGTGAAGCTTTCACTTCCAGAAGAGGGCAGTACCCACCCAGGCTTATGACTACGTACTCCACCCTCAGAGGTTGGCCCTATGGCTTCCCCTGAAAGATCGGGGGAACAGAAAGTGCCCGTCCACAAAACCAGAAGAGAAGACATCTCACTGTGAGTGTATCTCAGATGGTGCCACCCCATCTTCTCTTCAGTCCTCTCAGGCTTACGATTTTTATAGTCTGAGTTGACTATAGCCCTTCATTCCCTGAGGTTGCTAGTTATGACTTCTCCTGCAGGACAGGAAGGAAGCTGCCCACCACAGCAGGGGCTGCTGGGACTGCTGTTCAGTTAACGTACTGGTTCCTGCCCAGGTGGGGGATATCAGTAGACTGGACCGTGGAGCCTGACATTGTCTCTTCGAAAATGATAACCTGTGGGAAACAAGGGCTGGGCTGTGAGGTCTACCCTGTAGGCAGATGGGAGAGTATGGGATAGTAAGATTGGAAGGGTGGGGGTGGAGACTTTTCACTAAGGAAAGTGGAAGAACAGAGTAGCTGAAACACCTACCCTCTCCTACTTCCTGGTCAAGCATTCTAGGGGCAGAGAAGCAACTTGATAGCACGAGGAGCAAAGATGGGAAGAGAGTTTCAAGGATAGAGGAGGGAGTCTACAAGTATTCCCACCTTGTTGATTCCTTTGTCCAGCCAGACACCTGGGAGGTAGAGAGTCTCCTGAGGTCCTACATTCCAGTAGCGTCCAAGGTTGTGACCATTGACGAGTACAACCCCCTTCACCCAGCCCTTCAAATAAAACAGGGAAGGTCTCGCTTTACCACGGGAGCCCCAAAGTGAGAAACAGACCATGTTCCTGAGAGACCAAAGTGAACCAACATTAGACATCCATAAGGTCAAGCCACCTCACTGCTGTGCCTCCTAGGCAAGGTAATCAATCTTAGACTGTCCATAGGAACCCACACACTGAGGAGTAGCACAAGGTGCGTCAGCTTTGAGCCCACTCTGACCCAGGATCCCTATCATATGGGGCGGTATAGAAAGACGGGGAGGTTTCTGGCCCAGGTGTTACAGAAAACCCTATCAAAGTCAGCTTGGCTCAGAGCCCTAAGGAAATGAGAGAACAGGAATCCTACAAACCTCCAACTTCAGAAATGTGTCAGAAGGGTAAATGCCGACTGACAAGGCACCCAGGAAGAAAGCAGGAAAGGTCACTTCTTTGGGTACGACACTCCACTTGTCCATGTCGAACCTAAAGACAGGATGGAAGCAGAGGAAAGAGGGAAGGACCATCTCACATCTGCTTCCAGACCCGCATCTAATTCCTAAGGCACATTCCTTCCCCCAGCAAGGCCCACCCACTCCCAGCCAGGTCATAGGATGGCAGCAAGATAGCAGGATGGGCACTTCCAGGTTGTAAACATGGGTTCCAATGCTGCCCCTACCTTAGGTAGGTCACCTTAGGTAGGTCACTGTGGCGTCTGGGAGGCCAGGGTGTTCCTGGCTCCTGCTACATATTAGCTATGACCTCGTACACCAGACTCACAAGCACCCACCTCTGAAGGAACCGCTTTGTCATATCCAGGCTGTAGATTTTGAAGTTTTTCAGAGCTTTATTATTCAGATAGAGATTTCCGATTAAACCTAGAAGAGTGGGCAAAGAAAGATGCGAAAACCCCAAATTGGGAGACAGGTGACACAGTTGCAGCCAGGGCATGTGCGGATGTGCTGGCAAAGATGGAGCAAGGATCTTCCCTAAAGCATACGCAGCCGAAGGTCCTCTGCATGTGACCTAAAGCCTCCCGGGTGATGTCAAAATCGTTGTAATAGATAAGACCACTATTTGTCAAGCCATAGAATTGGTCATGAAGAACAGTACATCTAAGGACAGTGACAGAGCTGAGACGTCAGTGTGTGACATGCGGTTGCTGGCCTCTTTTCAGGGAAAGCTGTATTTGGCTAAGTGGTAACAGCGAGCCTAACTTTGTGGTATTATAAGGCATTATAAGGCTCTCGGACCAAAAGGCCTTGTCACTCAGCAAGGAACTCGCTGAGTGATTAAAAATAGGTTTAAAGACATCTGGATGGTGCACAGGTAGCAACATGATACAGTTTGCTCATTGCATGTCTGCCTTCCTCCTGGGCCCAGGAGCAGCCCCTCGGTTTTCTTGAGGGAGATGAAGAACAGAAATTCAGTGTTGAGACCCAAGAAGGCAGGGATCCTATACTCTTCCATGAACTCCAAGATATGCCCATTCCTTGCTCCTTAGTCACAATGCTGAAAGCAGAGAGGCCCACTCCCACCTAAGTAAATTTCAGCAGAAAGAACGATGAAGAGGGTGTCTCAGGGCTTATGGAAGTTCCTGGCACAAGCACCACACAGTTCGAAAGCACTAAAGGGAAAGTGGCCAAACCTCCCTGACCCATTAGCCAGGACTGACACATAGATAAACCAGGCACCATCTCCCTTCAATAAGCCTCCATGAATTGCCTCTCTTGCAGTGGGTCCCCAAGATCCACCTCCCTGCAATAGGCCTCCATAAACCACTTCCCTGAGGGGGCCCCAGTGGCCCTGCTAATGTACTCTATGTCAAACAGACAGACAAGACTGAAGAGTGGTGACGGCTTTTCTCTTGTACGAGGACCCACCTTTGCGCTGACTGTCGATGTTATTTCCATAGTTGACTCGCCCACGATTCTCCACCAAGATCCTCAGGATGGTGTAACCCTGCCAGGAACACAGCGGCCAGTTATCACAGCTTGATAAGTCAGCTACACCTGGGAATTTGGGTTCCCCAGTCATTCTCTGTGCTCTGAGAATGAAGGTGAGAGCCCTTTCCAGTTTTTAATTCAAGAGTCTCCTGGCTTCCAGACTTCCTCCTCTGACTCCTACCAAGTTTCCTAGCCATCACTCACATCCCTAGGATAACGAACCTGGGTTAAGGGGATCGTGATCTTCGTTGTTTTATAGTCCAGGAATCCTATGGATACTCTATTCAAAAAGACCTGCCGAAGTGAGCAGATGAAAATCATGATCAACAGGAGGGAGAAGAGCCTCTGCTAAACAAGAAAACAAATGTCGCCGGCAGTACTTATGAAGGTGCTCAGCAGGCACGGAGGAAAATGAACACCATGGTTATGGGGGAAAGATCGTGCCAACTACACACTGCCAACAGCTAATCCTGAAGGCAGAAAATAACGGGTGCACCGCCATGCTCAGTCACCACAAATTCCCACAAGTTCTGAGGAGGTGCTCCTACCTGTCCTCTGTCACGCACGAGGCCACTGAGGACGCCAGATGAAAAGATGGTGGTCTCGTACAGAACATACCCAAAAGCCTGTCCGTTTCCGTTGTTTACTGGCAGGTTCTCCATGTTGATGGGTGTCTCAGATGTGACTGGCTACACAAGAAGACACAAGAAGGCACAGAAGTCAGGAAGCTCCTAATTCTAAGTTTTCACATGAGCAGCAAGGATATCGGGGGCAGGATGCAAGGATGCTCTAACCTCTTCTTCTCTATTCCACCTTCCTACTAGCTAAAACTAATGACTTCTCGGAGGCATAAATAAGGACAAAAGGAAAGGAGAGATTTCACTAGAGTCCTGCAATCTAGCAGAATCCCGAAGCCACCATCGTGTCACTGAATCCTGAAGCCAGCATCACAACAAAATGAACTAGAGCAGGTTTCCTCTTCCTCTCCACAGAGGAAGGATTATCCCTTCCTCTGCTCCTCACCATACCCAGGACCTATGGAAAGGTCTACCCCGGAGGCTAGAGGGGAGACACCAGGTTAAAGCTTTTCTAGTCGTTCCCAATTCCCACGCCAGCACCAGTGTATTCTCTTCACCCCATTCTCTGGTTTGGTAGAGACCTCAAGGCAACTGAGTGGCTTTGCTCATCCTAGAACCCCATTGGAAAAGCTCCTGGGTTCTGTCTGCTTACCAGCTATCCCTGATGCCCAGCCTGCGGCGCTTACCTTATCCATGTACTGGATAGCATCCCACAGTGATAGGTAGAGAGATGGACTCATTGGCTCATAGACCATCTTAGCAGTAAGCTCAGGTGGAGGAGGTGGAGGAATACCTGCAACAGGAACCATGGGCCTTCCTTAAAGATTCAATCCTCGTTACCTCTTCCAGCCTCATACCCATGGCCTCATGCATTCCTTTCATTCTGGCACCAAGATCAACCACAGGCCCTACTCAGAGCTTAAATTATTCTAGAGCATGGGGTCTGGGCAAGGGCAGGACTTAGCTGTATCTTCTATATGGCATAAATAGGCTTAGCATGAGTCACATACAAAGGGGACAGAATGATGACAACAATCTCTCAAACCTTCTTTGTCTAGAATATTAACTTTATTATTTACTTATTGGCTTATTTACTTAATTATTTTTTGGCAGTGTGGCAATGTGGAACACAGGGTCTTAGGCATGCTAGGCAAGAGTTCTACCACTGAGATTCATTTCATAGTAGTCTAAGACATTTTTGAATATGGATTAGTTAGAGTTGAGGTGGGATAGGAAAACAACAGAAACTCCGAGGGTTCATAGCAAAAGCATGGGCCAAGTGAATGTTTGAATCTGTTCCTTGTTTGTACCTGAGACGGTTCCAAAGAGTTCTCGAAGCTTGGTGTATTTGGCAGTGTAGTCTCCAGCCTCTGTCAGTATAGCATCATAGTCTGCAAGATACCCATGGGCCAATCAGGTTCTCCTGTCCCCAGAACAGTACAAAGGGATAAAGAAAAAAAAGGAGGAGGAAGAACTTGGGAGGGAGAAACAGAGTTCTCAGATCAGTAATTTTGAAGAAAAACAACTTTAGTATGAACCATTCAGTCAAGTTAAGGTACGAAGTACTACCAAAGTACCCATGAGCACAGCATGATACTCTATTTTTGACTGCAAGTACATATAATGGAACATCTCCCTGAGAACTCTCAGTCAGAGGGCCACAATCACACCTTCCCAAGGGTCTGAGAGAGGGGAATCTATCTCCACCCCCCACCCTAGACTTACCTCCCCTCTGAGAGAGGGGAGTCTATCTCTCTCTCCCCCCCCACTCTAGACTTACATCCCCTCCCTTGCTCCTCCAAACAGCTCTCTCATCAGAACAAGCTGTTCACAGGCACCTATCACTCCAGAAATGTAGAGGTGGCAGTCAGCCAAAGTCTCTACCTTCCCTGGATATTATGTAGCTAAAGACATGAAAGGACGGAGACATTGTTTCTAAAGGACTCTCCATCAGAAGCGCCAGCCCTACAGACACTGGACAGGACCATGGAGAATCACTGAGGATACTTGCCGTAGCTGGTAACATCAGCCTTGTAGTCATTAAAGTGCATGGCTCCATTTATGAAGCCAAAATTTGTGCCTCCGTGGAACATGTACAGGTTGATGGAAGAGCCGTCTTTGATGATGGCAGACACTGTTTGCAGGACCTCTTCAAGGAGAGAGCAGGGAGAAGGGACACTTACAGTGAGCCAAAGCCTCAGGAACCCCCCCCCCAGGTCCCTTGTTCCCAGTCCCTGCTAGGTCACTCATCACGGGGTCATTCAGCTTTCTCTGGACAATCTGTAGTCAGTGGAAACAGACAATCTGTTTCCACCCTACCAGATAGCATGTTTCCTAGTGGCTATTCTGTCCAAAGGAAATGCAGCAAAGCTGGGACCTCATTACACAACAGTTCTGCCTGTGTCCCTAATTCCTCCCTTAACTCAAAATAAATCAACAAAATGCAAAGAGAGTATCAGATAACAAAAATAAAGTTCAATTAATATATATATTTGAGTGATATATCTAATAAATATAAACTTAATTCTGACCTAGTGAATTGGCAAATTTTAAAAAATTATTTTAATACTTGGTACTGATGAGTCTGCAGGAAGTATTCTCATTTCATAATTACCAGTATGCTGCTACAGTCTTTCTGAAGGGCAGTGGTAAATGCATATATTAAAGCTGTATTGATGCAGCAACTTATTCTTTATCATAAGAAAATATATCCCAACAAACTTCAAGGATGATTGCTTAAGTGGTATTCAATTAACCAAAGCCAAAATTAAGCAATCAGTAAGAAACAGGGTCATTAAATGGTTGTTTAGTCATCGATACAATGGAGCTCTTCAAATTCTTTAAGACAGATGTCTGATTACACCAAGCATACCTATGTTCAATAGTATAGGATGGGGTGTGTGTGTGTGTGTGTGTGTGTGTGTGTGTGTGTGTGTGTGTGTGTGGTGTGGTGTATATGTGTGAAGATCTGATCAATCTATTTCTAGCTCTGTCTGTGTGCACATGGATGGAGATACACTAATTGCTGCCTGTGCTGTTAAATATATCAGCATTCTTGTTCTGGAATCAGGGACTTTTATTTCTTCTTTAAACTTTCCTACATTTCCTGGATATCTACAATGTGCATGTGTTACTTTTCTACTTACAAAACCACAGAAAAGCAATGAGGAAAGCCTTATCATTATTTCAAGTGTCGAGTCTCTGAAATACCCAGAACTGAATCTGAATACAAATGATCCAGGGATCTCCGCATGCGGCTACTCCATCCACAAGGCCAGGGAATGCAGAGCGCATCCCTTCAGAGTGTCAACATACATATTAGGGTTAGGCAAAGGAAAACACTTACCAGAGGAATCCAAGATATTGTGGGAGCCACCCCACGAGTCAAACCACCCTGTCCAGTACTCCATCACCATCTTGGGTTGAATCCCCTGGGTACCACAAAATGAGAATTAGGCAGGCAGGCTGATCAAACGGAACCCCCTATCTCTGTCCTCCGTGGCCGTCCACCCCTTGCCTGAGAGGCTCGTAGGTGCACAGCATGGATCATTCACTCACCACGTGTGGCCTCACCAGCCGCTGAGTATAACAGGGAAGAGGTTACCAGAGTTCATGCTTACTGTGCTTCTGGTGGTGCGTATGACAGATACTAGCAAGAACACTTAAGTATCTTCTCAAACCAAGCTTCCCTCAGAACTTATCCCCTGACTTGGATGCCCTTTCCTGCATCGGTTGGGTCAAGACAACCTTTACCAACCAGGGAAGAAGAACGCCCTGTTCTGTATGAGTACATCTGAGAGTCTTGCCATGGACGCAGACAGACCGAAGTTACTGTTTCTCTGTGTGTGGAAGTCAGCAAGCTTCAGGGTGGGTTTCCTTAAGTTTGGCTTAAACAACAAATGGTTTACAAAACTAAACCAGAAACTCAGATCCCAGCAGAGCAGCCCAGCTACTCGTGGTGCAAGCTCTGCAGCTGCACTCCGGATTCACACCTTGCCTAGGATACTGAACAAGTCTTAATTATTACTTCAGACTACTGAGGTGGCATCGGCTTTCGCCAAGCATACAGGGATCGTTCTGGGACTGTGCTTGGCCCCACCATGTTTGCAAAAGCTGTAAACACCTGGGCTGTGGAAAAGACTCATCTGCTAAGATGTTAGGCTCCGAGCCAGGAGGCATTCCTTATTTACTCAGAGACGGCTGATGAAATATCCTCTCTCAGGGCTTTCCTGACATTTGAAACTCCATAAAACATAACAGAACATGTTCCAGAGAGATAGGGCGTACTTAGTGGTTCATGGCATAAAAGTACCAACTATCCCCGAGGAAAAGCCAACACAGCCTCAAGATACTTTCAGCAAGCTGGCAGCTTTGTTTTTCTTTACTTCCCAAAATATGCCATACCATACACACATCTAGTCACCCAAAGGGGAGAAGCAGAGTCTAAGCTCTCAGCCCCCAGACCTCCAGGGCCAACACTGAGCTTATTTCCTTAAGAGCTTCTGTGGTGTGGGGAGCAGGTGGTGAAGGTCCGGCATAGATCAAGTTGTCTTCCTGCAGAATGTGGTACAACCAACCCCTGATTGAGATCTCCTGGGTACTGTATCCATTTCCTGTCTATCTCCTTGACCGTGTGGTGGGCAGGTTACAGTAGCTAGGACGCATGCTCACTAGGATAACTGGGTGAAAGGTTGCATATAAATTTCTGGTACACAGTAACTACTCGGAAATCTCTAGCATGAGTGATCTTCCACAACTAAGCATATATTTAAGGACTAATCAGTACTCCAAAGTTCAGTGCTGGGGTCTATCGTGTCCGTTCAATGAAGCCCTTCAGACAAAACCGGTTCTTTAAGTAAGGGCAGATGTCACAGACTATACAAGAAAGTACTTCAGCAGTGCCATTCTACTGGTGACCGCCAGCCTAATAGCAGGTCAGCAGCAGACACCCTTTCTGTCACCAGTGTGGTGAGGTGCTTTTCAAATATTACCTTATGCAAGACAAGGTTCTCATTATACCTACACCACTAAAGGCAAAACGAAACCCCCAGGAGCCAAGCAGTGTCTCCACAGGCTCACGGTAGAGTGACCAAGTGGGGACCGAGCAGCTCCCAGCATCTGTACTTCCCTTGGCAGCGCTCAACTGCAACTCAGCTGAGCCACTCTGAGACCATGTATCATGAGCCCCTCATCTCAAGTAGATTACAGACACCACAGGACAGAGGCCCTATGATCAGTCATGAGGTAAGACGGACCAGACACCTCTAGAGACAGAGAATAGACCTAGGACAATACTGGAAGAAAGAAGATGAGAAGAGAGGGTTCCTGAACACACACATGTATATGCGTGATCCCTCCCTCCGGGGAGTCTACCAAAGATCAGACCTGCCCTCCTCCTAGGAGCCGTCCCAACTACACTGCAGGAGTAGACAAAATATACACACATACTCACCTTACAGGGTACTACCTGTCCCAACGACTTCAAGTATACATGAGGAGATCATCCCTACTTTGAAAGGCCAACAGCTAGAACATTCTCCTCAGTGGACCACAAGTAACCCCACACTACTGGCCCAGTATCTCCACAGGCATCTATCCATTGTCAGTAGACTCTATCAGTTCCCCCTCTAGGCTGAGGACCATGGCAGATACACAATCGGTGGGAGCAACCTGGGGGCATTCACACCTTTTGGTAAGCCTGGCTGAGATGAGCTATCTGTTCTGCACATAAGATATAGCTCAGCCTCAATAACATCTGTCTGTTTCGTGGGACACACAAACTAGAGACATCATCTGGCATAGGACTATGTGTAACCATCAGTCTGGAGAAGGTGAAATATACCCAGAAACCGCTCTCATTTACTGGCCTGGAATCCACCAGGCCCCCCCGTCTTATGGATGACAGAAACATGTCCAATGCCAATGAAGCCATAAAGGTTAAGGCTGAACGCCTTCTACAGTACACGATGGAGAGGTTTTTCCCTCTCAATATGTCAAAGAAACTCTGGGGCTTGTGGAGTCCATAAAAGCCAAAAGCTTCCAAAGGTGCCCTTCTCAAAAGAGCTCAACACACTTTGGTGGTGTTAGTCTACACCACAGACTTTAGAGCGGGGTTTCTAAGCTGCTTCCCTCCCATCTGTGAAGCACTGCGGATGAACCGAGAGACTGGGATTGCGAAGAGTCCTCTCCACCATCACAGCTCTCTTGGCACAATTCAGGCATGGGGAATCCCTGTCCTCAAGCTAGAAGATCCACAGCAGCCCTTGGGCCAGACCTACCTGTATAGATAAGAGAACACTGTTTAGTGCGGTCAGCTCCTGTTGCGACTGTAAGTTGATGGTGGCCAGCACTGGGAAGGCAGTGGAGAAGGAAAAACAAAGCATAGTCTTGGAGTCCCAAAGAATTTCTGAATTACCCAAGCCTTCAATCCATCAGCATAAAAAAAAAAAAGCTAGTGTAGACATTCTTTCCCACCTCCCATTAAAAATTAGCTCCGGTGATGCCAAAAGACTTGCCTATATTGTTACTCTTAGAAACTCCACCATTCAACACAGGGCAAAGCCAGAAACTCAACATCTGATTTTTACTGACTGTAATGTTTGCAGCCAGAGGAAAGTCTTATCTGAACTACTGTCATGGTACCCCCATGACACTGTACCCCCCAGTGCAGAGGCTGAGCCTTTGTACACCGGTGGCAGCAATGGTCTCAATGAAGGCTCACGTCACAGTTCCTGGTAAGGACTCACTGTCTACTGTCCCATAATGTATTTATTTTAAAATTTTAACCATATTTCAGACAGTTTTCCATAAGCAAAATGCATGCTCAAGAAAAATGCTACTGATAGCTGACAGCCATGACCCTGCCCCAGCCACAGCCAGCTACAGAACCTGATTCCAAGGACCCTTGCCTGCTCCCTGTCCACTTGAATGGCCAGTGTCAGATGAATGAGCTTAAGAGCAACTAAGGCAGGATGGCCAGCCCCAGCTATCATCCGGGATCTCAGGCCACGCTCACCGCTGAAGAGAACAAAGCTAAGGCTCTGAAGCTACAGAAACTTCCCTCATGGTCCTCCATCTGTGAGTGGCAGAGTAGGGTTGCAGACTCAGGCTCCTTCACACCGAGCCTGTGATGTCACTGTCCTATGGGAACCCACAGGGGAAGACCCTGAAGCTCAAAGTCAACCCAATGCACGGAGCTAGCCGAACACAGACAGCTGTCATGTCATCCTGACACCTCATCAAATTCAAGAGTTGAGAAGTAAGATGCAGATGAGGCGTGAGCAAAGGCTGAGGGAACCCTGGGAAGGTGAAATCCATCAGGGCCAGCAGGGGGCAGTTCTTTCTACCAGATCCCAAGTAAGTCCTTCCTCCACTCGGAAGGGGACCCCTCCAGCCACAGGCATCCCCCCCCCAGCCCTGCTGTCAAGCTTCCTCTGCACCAGAGCCCATTCCTTCAATGGGGTTCACATGCTCTAATAAAACATCCTCTAGGAGGCTGGGGTGAGAGGTAGAGGGAAAGATGGAGGGGATCCCTGAACACAGGGGAAGGGGAGGGGCTGCACAATCCTCACATCTGTGCAAGAAGCCCGAGGCAGTAAAAACGGCATTTCTAGACACTGACGTGAGTTTCCTTATGTTAGCAATCCCCATAGTGCCATTATCCCCACAGGGAAGGGCGGCTGTTCACCCCCTCTACCAATCTTCAGAGTTCCATCTCCCTTCAAGCACTGGGAAGAATACTCACAGGAAGTCAGGGCAAGCAGAACTAATAAAAGAAACAGATGAAGTGTTTAAAAACAAAGGAGGCATGGGATGGGAGCTTAGGAGGCCTCTGTTGTGAGATTTGCTAAGAGAGAGAGGGAGCGATAAGGCTGGGGACAGGACTGTATGGTACATGCTCAGAGTCCCAGCACACCATCACTCCAGGGGCCAGGGCAAAGGGATCGTGAGTTTGAGAACAGACAGGACAAAGCAAGAAAGCATGGATGGGGACTTGGGGGTGGGGAATGGGAGGTATCTGAGATGATAAGAAAATCAAATGGGATCAGGCGTCCACTCAAGGTGAGACTGGCTACCTGATTCTCACGCTGCACAGCAGCACGCCCCACCCAGTAGGCCTGCAGCCAAAGTGCACATCAGCACTGAACTGTACTAGCACGAAAGGGAAGGTGTGTGCGACCAGGGGAACCCCAACCACACCCGTCAGCATCAGAGGGCAACTTCAGACTCCTAAAACAATAGAAGGTCGAGTTGTATGTACAAGCTGTGTAGAAACGGGGAGGTTGGAGCTGGAGCAAAAGGTTACAGTTCAAGATGGCTGTTTCTGGGACTCTGGATGAGGAGGAAGGTGTATTTCTTGATAAGTTTTATTATTATTATTGTACTGATAGGCCATATGAGTGAATGTTTTAACTTTTTAAATTAAAAAAAAAATCATCATTTTAGGCAACAGTGGCCTCAGGTGGCCCAAGGATTAGAGCCTTTAGGGGAGGACAGGTATGAAGGGACAGAGCTTCTTTGTAGACTGCCTCATGCCACTTAGTCCCTTCATCTGGGCCTTGGTAATAAACATAAGTAGACACTGCCACCTTGTGGAAATAACAGGAATCACTACTGATGTTTGCCACCTCCGAGGAGAACCAATGTCTTTTCATTCACTCTGCTTGCTATAGATAAGAACCTTCCCCTCTCCATCTACCCACCAGTCATTCCCAGAGGTAACCAAGGCTCATACTGTGAAGGGGATATCAAGATAAAAGCCCCATCTATGACCAGGTCAGTCTAGAGAAGGAAACACAAAACAAACAAATCAGACACAAGGAGGTGCTGTCAGAGAAGCATGGCCCCCAGAAACTCACAGTGGGACTTACAGGAGGGCTCCATCTCCCTGTGCACCAACTGCAGATAAGCACATGTTCAAGCACAGGCCATCTGAGACAGCTCAAGGCCCATGCAGCTCACTGCTGCTGTGAGGTAGAGCGGTCAATTAAGTGAGCCATCCCATAGGTTAAAAGGGAAAATGGAGCCAGAAGAGTGGGTGGACCCTTTGAAGGAGATTCTAGCAGGGTGTTCAAGAAAGCCTCACCGCAAGGACCAGGAGAGAGGGAACCAGTGCAGAGTCCCTAAAAGTGTGCAGAGTCACCGAATCCGGGGGTGTTCCGTGTACTTGAGGGACAGGATCCAGGAGGGTGGGGCAGAGTGGGAAACAGGAGGCACTCAGTTGGTCACTTGTGTGTAGAGACTGTGGCATGCTGCCTGGGCGTACCCAGGGTGATGTGTAGGGCTATGGGAGCAGGCAGTGGGGGTAGGCTGTGGGAGGGAAGAGTGAAGGGGCGTGCAGGGGTTGCTGCTGTGTGAGGAGCCAGTGCAGCCATTCTCAGAGTGTGTACAACTCCCTTGTCTCTGGGGAGCAAAGGGAGCCATGCAATAGATCAAGATGGTCTAGGCTGTTCCCTTAGCTGTTAGGCACACGGTGTTGCTATGTAGTCTTGGCTAGCCTGGAACTATGTAGCCCAGGCTGGCCTCAGACTCACAGCCCTCCTGCCACCCTTCCCTAGCACTGGGATGGTGTGTGCCCCAGGCCCAATGACAGGGTTACACATTCTCAATGGCAGGCAGAGATTGCTGCAATGAGAAAATGCTACAGGAGAGGTCAGTGAAGAGAGAAGTCTGCGGGAACACTGCGGCCTCACAAGTGGGAAGGATTTGGTAATGGTGAGCAGCAAACCGCATCCAAGTTCCGGATATATTTTAAAGAGAAAAGTAAAGGCAGGAAGCGCCTAGCCTGGAAAAGACTTGAAGTGCGGGGGGGGGGGGAATGGGGGGGAACCTGTCTAGAGGAGAAGGAGGGAGAGGATGAGGAAGGGTTGTGAGAGGAGTGACCAGGAGGGGGGGCAGTGAGTGAGATGTAAAGTAAATAAGTAAAAAAAAAAAATTAAATTAAATTAAAATTTTAAAAAAGGTAAAAGCAGAAGGATGTGCCCAGTGGATGCTGGTGTACTTGAAGGAAAATGGAACTGCGATTTTCCAATAAACAGAAACTGGCTGATGGGGCAGCCACCTGCAGAGCTATGAGCTTAGCAAGAACACCAACCACATACTGCTGGCCGGGTACTTGGGTGTTTGGATGATCTTTGATAAGGCATTTGCTAAAAAGAAAAGGGCCATGGGGGTGCCGTGCACCCTATTCCGCCTACAACCCAGAGGGCCAAGTCCCTTGCTATACAACACAGGCACCAAAGAAACCGCTGTTTACATCTCAGACCATGCCCAGGGAGTTGTAAGCAGGCAGCCTCCTCCAGGTACCTCCATCAACAACTCCCTTTTCCAGACCATCTTTGTTGTCCGAGGTCAGGAGCAGCTCAATGATGCCACGGTCTTCCAAAGCCTGTTTGGGGGGATAAAAGACAAGTTATAACCCGTTCTCATGGCTAGGAGCTCCTGCAGGGTCACTGCCGAAGTCAAGGTGGTCTACAGAGCAAGAGAGGAAAATCTAGCCAAAGTGCTTCTCTGCACGTTATCCACGCCCACAATATTCAACCAAGTTCCAATAACTGCTTGCTTTCCAAGTGTGTCAGAGGACACGCCTGCTGAGATCTGACAGGCCTTGGTCGCTTCTGTAGGGCTGATCAGTTTGAGGCTACACACAAGCTTATTCCGAGGCTGGCTCAGGGAGGGTAGATGCCATGCTACTACATCGCAACTGACTTAGGAACTCCATCGAGAAGGTCAAGTCTCACCAGGAGGACACTGTACTTTCCCTTTCATCCACAGCAGCCAGTCTCTTCCGCACTCTGGGCCAGTACGAGCATGATCAATGGCGAGAGCAATGATGGCCCAGCCACACCTCGGGGCCATGCCCATGGAGTACTGCCCATGCCCAGAAGATCTGCAAGCATATCTTGGAGGGCATAAATAAAGCCCACTGCTGGAGAGGCAGTAGGATTGCTGCCACTCAGAATAGCTGCTAACATGAGAACATTAGCCACGATGCTAAGCACTTGGACTGTCTCCTTCCTTCTTCATAGCCAACATGTGAACAGCACAAACCAAGCGTCAGAGGCTGAGTGAAGGATGATCGGTTACAGAAGTCATGCAAGAGGTGGCGCTGAACTCAAAGCATGTCCACCTGCAGGGGCTCCACTCTGGGACTCCAGACTCAAACGATTCTACAAAGGTGGTTTTACAATGACAAGACTATTTCAACTGAATTCCTCTGGAAACTGAAGGGTAACATGTAACAATAAATGCCAGATCCCATGTGCTGTGAGGACAAAACAAAAAAGGCTTCAAGACTCAGGGATGGCAGGAGCAGGAGCATTTAATCCATGAGGAATATTGGTGAGGCCTCTATTAAAAGCCCTGACACAAGCTCCTTCAACTACCTGACTAGTTACTCACTGACACAGAACACTAAATTTTCTATACCCTTAAATTTTACAGACATAATTTTTTTAATATATTTTGCCTTTTAAAGGCCAATTTCTAGTTCCTAAGTGCTAGCCACGTGCCAAGCACAGAACTTACACCCTCCCACAGAAGCCTTAGGAAAGGGCAATTTTGTGTCCATTTTGCACTTGCTGAGAGTAGGGCTCAGAAAGTTGAGGGAGGTCATGCCCAAGGTCATTCAGTGCCAGCAGGATGCACATCTTGCCGACATGCCCAGGAGAAGTTGCATAGCAGTTCAGGAAAGGATCCTCCCAAGAGCCTCCTCAGGCTGTGCTCTGGGCACCAGGGAAGCAAAGCTGTATAGACAAAAGGTCCCCAAAGGAGCTACTCTCTACTCCTGATGCTCCTCAGAGCTCTTGTCTGCAGCTGCATCATTGGTAAACAACTACTGGAGAGGCGCTGGTGCCCCCGGGAGTCTGACAGAGGGAGGCCTGCAGCAAGAGACGCTCTGGGGTCTAGGCCTGGCTTTTTCTAAGTGACTCAGAACAGGGGAGTTAGACACGCGCTCAGTCCAGGATGTGGACAGGACTGACTTTTGTGCCTTTCCAGCTCGAGGAATGCCACCCTTCCTAGATAGCTGGTACCCTGCTGGGAGCTCTCCTCAAGTAAGAAGGAGGGGACAGGGAGTCTGACATTAGAAATTGGAGCACTTGAGCTTCAGTCTCCAGTCTGTAAGAACAAAAGGGATTTCTAGATGGAAAGTTAAACAGGCTGAAAGCAGTAGACACCTGCTGTCCAGAGCACCTGAGCCAAAGTCATAGGCCTTTAGTCACACGGACCCACAGTCCATTTCCTCCTTTCTCAGTCACACCATGGCCAGCTCTCCAGGGTACACTGAAACCAATGTCAACAACTCTATCAGAGTCATTCATTGATAATTTACTGTATACCTACAACAGTGCCAGGCTACCTGATTTCAAATGATACAAAAGATGCAGGCACTCCTTGAAGCCTGCTTTGTGCAAGAGAGAAAGGGGACTTAGGAAAACTGAGGTATTTGTTCAAAGCCTCAACTACCAAGTGAAAACACAAAACCAGAAACAGACGTGAATGCCAGGCCTGTCTTTGCTGTCACCCCACCATCTTCAACATCTGTCACCCCAAGTGAATCTGTGGTTTACTCACTCCACGATTCGATGTCTGCACACCACCCAAGAAATCCTTATAATGAGTGCCATGTGCAGATGGTCAGAGGGTTTTTTTTGGGGGGGGGGGTAGGGATTTGTTATTTGTTTTGCTTTTCCATTTCCTCAATAAAATCAATGTGCAACCATAAATCTGGCTTTATGCTGGGATGAGGCAGACAGTCCACAAAGATTTATTCACCTCTATTTAATTAAGGTTATTCCTTTCTTCTTAGTCCCTGCACTGTAGCTAGCACAATAAACCCAATCGATAAAGGATAAGTGAGTGACAGGTCGGCAGAGATGAGCCATGGAGAACACCTCACTAATTAATGAGTGGTGATGGAAGACATGGTGTATTAACTTGAGAAAAGTAGTAGGGCAATGTGTCACAGTCTATAATATAACCCAGAGGAAGAAATGTGAAGCTACGAGTGTAGTGACTCTTACCTTCTTGATGTAAGGCATGTATGCACGGTCTTTGTTATAGGAACCGTATTCATTCTCCACTTGCACCGCAATGATAGGTCCCCCATATTTATACTAGAGGAAAGAGATAAGCAGAAGTGAAATGGGTAGTGGGGATAGAATATCTAAATTTACACCCATTACAAATGACTAGCAGCACATAATACTGAGAACAGGAATCTCAATAGGCTTTGTGTGTAATTGGGAGCGACATCATCAGACATTGAAGCAAGGAACATCAGGCCATGTCTTCCCATGGAAATATCAAACAACCACAGACTAACCACAGCAGTATGGAAACCAGTCTAAGGCCAAAGCAAACAAGTGTCATGATCACCAATCAGGAAGCCACTGCAAGTGTTAGTGGGAAATCTGTCATGTTGGTACTTGGCCTTGGCCCCAGGTCCTCCTGTGTGCAACACAGTGTGGTTAAGAGAAGGCATCTCAAATTCCACTTCCAACCCCCCCAGAATGGACATACAAAATGAAGCTCATTTACAATGTTCTGGTCTGTCTGCGGACTGCCTGGTAGAGTGGCTTCCATCTCAGATGACTTGGGACCCAAGCTGGAAGCTGAAGAAGGCAGTGGCAGATGCAGTAGCGTGTCAACACCAAAGAAGACTACAGACTTGTGATTGACTAGAGCAATAGAATTATGGGCCAAAGAATATGACAAGCATCCTAGAAGAAACTGTAACAAGACAGCTGGGCACATGATGACTCGTAAAGGAGATCAGGGTTTGGGTGGAAGAAAGATGGTAAGGACAGAATATATGTGCTGCATCCACTCCAGTAGTGACACGCATGACAGACCAAAAGCCTGGATGCAGTCCCGAGGTGAAAAGTTCACAGAAACGTAGTCTTCTGGAACTGTGGCATCCCATAGCATGTATGCTCCAAACTTGTCCTTACGAACTGATCTGTGTGCTTTCTTTCAGTATTGTTTTATTTTAGGAATCTCCAAGCAATGACTTGCCAAATACCTAAGCAAAGTTGAACTTTGCTTCCTGACCTTCACTAATGCCCTAGGTAGTCCTTGAGCCGAATCTGGGCTTGGAATTCAGTAAGAATGTTGCCTATTCAGTGACATTCAGAATTCCCTCTAGTATTGTAAGAGAGATAGTGAAAGAAATCGTCATTGCTATCTATTACATAGTTAGAAATCTCAGAGCAAGCTTAGCAATGTAAGTCTAGAATTCTTATTATAGTTATGTATGGCAGACTACATTACTTATTAGTAGAATAAAAGCCAAGTCGCTCTCATATACAAGAATTTACAACAGTTTAGGAAGTAGATCTGGCTGTGGTTTTAGAGTATTGCATTATATGTGAGAAGGTTAGCTAGAGCAGAACTCCCTAATTAGAACCATGACTTGGGCATGAAAGCCCTTGCCCCTGGAGTGTAAAGACCTCACACCTGGCTTTTAAGAATATAGCTGACCTTAGATAGAGCTGACTTTGTCTCAGTTGTTTTATTGCCCAGTTCCTGCCAGTCTTTGTGTTTGCATTCCTGTTTTATGTGAGAGTCATTAAGCATCTGGTAACCTCATTGTACCTTGTCAATGTGTCACCTAACTTCCCTATTTTCTTCTATATAAAAAGTTTGATGCTCCATTTGACATTACATTCAGATTCAGCACACTCCCTTGTGTCCTGTCTGTTTGTCACCCCATTCTTGCCGACTCCATGTCCACCTGCCAGAACCCCTGATTCCCACGAATTGAGGGGGGCCGACTGAGCCTGGTTTGTGGCAGAATGGCACCCAAACAGGGACCCCCAGACAGGTGAGACTTTATCTCTTTTTCTTCTTTTTCTTCTTTGCTTCTCAGGCACGGATAGGATCTCGTTTACGTGCTGCAGAGGGACTGATAAAGGCTAATCAGTTTAAGGANGAGAAAGTATTTTTACCATGGGGCAGTCTGACGTTAAAACATGTTTAGACATCTCTCCAGCCATAGTAAAGGCCTATGCTGTAGTGATGAAAGGAGGGAAACTCAGCGCCAATTTTAAGAAAACCAGTGAGAATGAAAAGTGTTCTCAGGGGAATAAACCTGCATGTTTCAGTTGTATAAAAAAGGGGGGGGGGAGACACCTGAGGAAGGATTGTTAAAATCCCTCGGGAAACAAGAAGGGCCTTTCTCCAGGTCTCTGACCACGCTGTGGTGGAGAGAACCTTGGAGGAATGATTATAAATCAAATTCCCATAAAGATGGGACTCCTCTCACTAAAGAAGCAAGTAAGACAAAAAACTCAAGGGGCAGTCTCTTAGCCCCGTTCAGGAACTGTGGACCTCGTTATAGGACACAGCCCATTATAAGAAAAACTTCAAGTTGTGGATTCTGATACTTTACGTAAAATTAAAAGTTATGGTTAAAGTATAAAAAGAGACTTCATAAAGGCCAAAATATAGCTCAATTCTTACTGTTACTTTATTACAACTTCCCAATCCTACATTGTGCCAAAAATTCGTAGATAAGGCTTTATTGGAAGTTAGGAAATCATTTCCTCAAACATATATAATTCATTTTGTAGGTGGTGTTTAGCTGGTTGCAGAAAGTGGGCAGAGCAAGTTTTTCAGATGGCTGTAAAATGTTTGACTTAAGTGTGGGCTGATGGTGGCTTCAAAAAAGATTCAGCATGGAAAACTTTTAGGCTATTTGAGACATTTAATGTATAGAGATTGTGTGTTTTCTCAGAGAATTGCCCTCAGATTAAATAAATTGGAAGTTTGATGCTTGGGAATTCTGGGTTTTAATCCTGGTTTGAGAAGTTGCCTCTTATAAGCAGGAAAGGGAAGGGAAGGGAAGGGAAGGGAAGGGAAGGGAAGGGAAG
>NC_034599.1:21839287-21868108 GCF_900095145.1 Mus pahari
GAAGGGAAGGGAAGGGAAGGGAAGGGAAGGGAAGGGAAGGGAAGGGAAGGGAAAATAAAGGAAAGAAGAAAAGGAGAAAATGGATTTTGGAGCTCTCCCAGGGACAGAGGAAAATCGGGAGATGTCCTGTTAATTCTCTATGGTCCATACAGGAGACATCCTTAGTTTTGGTTAAATCAAGTTTTCTACACTTTTTGTATTGTCTGTGTTTGGTGCACCAATCTGTCTGCATGTCAATTCATGTATGTTTTTGTTTTGTTGTCTGAATTACTGACTGTTCTATGCTTCACGTTGAAAAGAAAGCACACACACACACACACACACACACACACACACACACACACTCATCCCAAAATCTCAGAAATTCCTACATAGTGATGTTTTATAAAGCCAAATGGTTGAAAATACAAGAGAGGGAGGGCAGGATACATGGAGGAAAATGACATATCACACTTTACAATAAACTGTCAGTGAAGCTACCAGGTAGACCCAGCTGCAGGTCAAAAGACAGTGGGATACATAATACATTCAATGCACTAAAAGAAAACAGTTGATAACTGGAAATTCTTTATCTTAAAAAAAAACTTTACAAATATAAATTTCTGACAAAGGGGAGTTGAAGGAGTTGATTCCTTTACGCTTGGTGTGCAATTAATTCCTCAAGCTGAAGTGAGTGCTAGGCAACCTGAAGCTATATAAAATATGGAGTCCTCCAGAAAAGACAAACACAGCACCCTGGAATAGCTCAACACATAGTTTTCTCCTGGGCAAGATAGACCATTTTCCAGTACAGCCCACATGTTAGACCACAACACAAGTTCTCATAAATTTTAAAGCACTGAAATCAAAGTATTTTTCTACTTACAGTGGAGTGAAATAGAAATTAACAGCGAAAGAAAACTGGAAAATTAACAAATACATGGATATTTAACAATAATCATAAATAGCAATGACTAATGAAAAAATCACCATAGATGGTAGCAAAAAAAATGAGATAAATGAAAATAAAAACAAAAAAAATTGACAAAATGCAAGGAATTCCCAGCAGTGCACACATTTAAAAGGTGACCATCTCAGATGAACCATCTATCCTCATGTCTTAGGAAATCAGGGAAAGCTCTGACAGAATCGAAAGCAGAGGCTGGTGGCTGTTCAGGGTGCTAGCCCTTAGTAGGACATTTCAGCACGTCCTCTAAGGCTTGGGGTGTGGGGGATGAGGGAGACATCATAGAAGAAAGGAGATAAAGGATAGAAGAGCCAAAAGATAGGGAGGATGTCTTTAGGGCTGGCACAACCATTGCAAACAGACCGAATGACAGCTAAAGCTGCCTACATTGGGTCTGCACAAGACAGCCTGTCAACAGCCAACCACTGATTAAAAAAGGGGCTCAGGACCCTTCCCCTCCCTGCCTATCTATAAGCAATGGACAGATCCTAGGGAGGGACAGTTCTTGTTTCCAGTGGAACACACCAGACTCACAGGGTTACATGGACAACCTCGGTTAAAATCAGTGAGGGATGAAATTAAATGAAAAGGATAACGGTGGCAAGGGGCCTGGAGGGAGGAGGAGGTGTGACAGTATAGAAGGGAGAGAAGAGAGTAAGGACTGAGAGTAAACACAACACACTCCATACACAACACACTACATACAGAACACACTTCGTACACACACGTAACTGCCAAAGAACAAATATTGCCAAGTAACTAAAAAGCACGTACAAAAGAAGAATCAACATTTTCAGAAGGAATAAAAAAACATAAGTTGAGCCAGAAATGTTTTAAGAGATGAGAAAAAATTAGCAATCTAAGACCTGAGTTTTAAAAGAGAAAAAAAAAAATTCTATAAAACTGAGAAAAACCAAGATGGAGAGATCGCTCAAGATTAAGAACACCAGCTGCTCTTCCATGGGTCCTGAGTTCAATTCCCAACAACCACATGGTGGCTCACAACCATCTGTAATGGGATCAGATGCCCTCTTCTGGTGTGTCTGAAGACAGCGACAGTGTAGTTATATACATAAAATAAATAAATAAAATCTTTAAAAAACTGAGAAAAAGCTTTAACTAAATTAAGAAAAATAGAAGACTCAATTAAAATCATATACTAAACAGTATATGGCTATTGATTTTATAGAAGTTATTTTTTTTTTTAAAAAGGAGTTTGGATGCCTCCTCAATCCTCAGCCTTAAAAAAAAAAAAAAAAAAAAAAAAAAAAAAAAAAAAAAAAAAAAAAAAGCTGCTGATTTTTACAATAAGCAGTGGTAAATACAGACCCCTGCAACTAATCAACATGCATGGAGTAACTGTTGGATTTTCAGCCATGAACGAGACATCTTCACCATATCCCTTCCACACATGGCTCAGAAAAATCCCAGAACAGAAGGCAGGAAGACAATAAGAGGCAGAGGTTAGGGCGGCTGTTATGTACTGGAGAAGACCCAATTTTCTTCAGATGTGCAGCACTCCACACACAAACACCCCAGCTGGAGGTCCATGCACTAGTGGATGGCCCCAAACCCATACAGATAGGGGCAGTCCTAATTGAAATATACATATTTATATTTTATAAATACAAACTAATTTATATATACATAAATTAGAATTTATATAAATTCCGTGGTTTGCAAGGGGAGGTCTGGAAGGGGCTGAAATGGGGAATGCAAGTGAATATGGTCAAAATTAAATAGCATAAATGCATGAAATGAGCAAATGATAAATGAAAGGATTGTGGTTTTTAAAAGAGAAGTTTAAACAACTATATACAACTGAGTAACCCAGATGAAATACATGAATTCCTAGAAATATCTAATTCTTAGAACTATAGTAAATCATGAAGAAAAGAAAGTGCAACACACTTGTTCTGGTAAAGAGCCTGCATCAGTAATCAAGAGTCTCCCCATCAAGAAAAGACCAGGACCACAGGCTTCACTGCTGAATTTTATTTTT
Source organism: Mus pahari (assembly GCF_900095145.1). Classification (NCBI taxonomy): domain Eukaryota; kingdom Metazoa; phylum Chordata; class Mammalia; order Rodentia; family Muridae; genus Mus; species Mus pahari. The sequence continues at coordinate 21,842,236 of NC_034599.1, forward strand.
GCTTTTCTTTTAGTTACTGTTTTAAAAAACATGTTTTGACTGTGTAGCCCAAGCTGCCCTGGATCTAGCTAGAGTCTAAACTGACCTTTAACTTACTCTGTAGCCAGGGTTTCCTTGACTGCTCAATCTCCCTGTTACTGTTTCCCTAGCATTAAGATTATACTCAGTATCTCTATTAAATACTGAAAGCAGAATTTACACCAAATGAAGTTCAGAAATACTCCCTATGTTACTCAATGGGGTCAGCACTACCAAGCCAGAGAACATTATAAACAAACCAAAAAATCTAGCCAGCAGCACCCAGGAGGCAGAGGCAGGCAGAGCTCTGGACATTTAAGGCCTGCCTGGTCTACATAGTGAGTTCTAGCTGAGCAGGACTATAAAATGAGACACTGTCCAAAAACAAACAAAAACACTACAAACTCATCCTTGATTCAAAGGATTACACACCAAGAACAAATAAGATTAAATTCTGGGATATAAGGGTAACCAATACGAAAACCAATGTACACTATATTCTGAAAATTAAAAAAAAAATCATACAATCTCCTTTTTGTACATAAAAAGCACTTGACAGAATTCAATGGACTTGAAGAATGAAAACATTCAACAAACTAGGAACTACCTCAATATAAAAAAGCCCACATATGAGGAGCCTATGGCTAACACCATACTCAAAGGTGAACAACCAGAACCCTGTCCTCTAGATTCGGAACAAGACAAAGACTCCTTCACTGATTCTGTTCAACACAGTTCTGGTCCTAGCTAAAGCATTAGTCAAGAGAAAGCAAGCTTGCACAAATGTTAAATCATTACTACTTGTACACATATGACCTTAATGTAGAAAACCATCAATGACTCCACAAACAGAGACAATACTGTTAAGGTTTATGAGCCAACTCTGTGGGTTTACTGGACACAAAATCAACAAACAAAAATAAAATCAGTTCTATTTCTATATACAACCAATGACTAACTCCAAACAGTATCAAAAAGAATAAAATAAGACTTTAACTAAGGAACTGAAATACTACAAATTGATACTAAGAGAAAGTAAAGAAGATACCAATAAAGAAAGAAATTCTGGGTCCGTTCATTAGAAGAGCCAATGTTCTAGTCAGTGCTGTCTAGTGATCTACAGGTGCCATGAAATCCCTATCACAACCCCGGGGCTGTTGCTGAAATAGAAAAAGACATTCCAAAATTCATCTGAACTCCAAATGGACACCTAGGAGCCAAACAACGTATAAAGGTTATAGAGACCTCCCACTTTGGACTTCAAAACATACTGCAAAGCCAGATACTGAAGCAACGGGATAGTGGCATGATGACATTGTCTACTGAAATTATTTTTTAATATTTATTGGCTTTTAAATTTTTCTTCATATAATATATTTTGACCATATTCTTTCTCCTCTCCCAACTCCTCTTAGCTCTTCCCCACGTCCCTACCCACCCAACTCCATGTTCTTTCTCTCTCACCCAATAAAAAAAAAGAAAAGAAAAACAAAGTTAAAATACCAAAGCAAAACAAACGAACAACAAAAGATAAAAAGCATACAGTCCACTTCATGTTATCCAGCTACTCCTAAGCTTGGTGCCTACCCTAGAGTGCGGTTGATATACCCAGGGTCACTCCATTGGAGACAACTGATTCTCCCTCTCCTCCCCCTTGCAAACAGATTCTTGGTTAGAGGTGACCTCTGTGTCCATTTCCCCTTGTCTGTGCTGCGACTCTGTCTGACTTGAACTTGTACGGGTCTTGTGCATGCTGCTGCAGTTTCTGAATTCCTACATGCATCAGTCTCTTGTGTGTGGAGTCATCTAGCACCTCTGCCAAAAGTTAAATGGACACAGACATTCTTCCCATTCTGTAAGCTGCCACTTTGGTCAAACCATGGTGTCCTTTGCTGTACAGAAACTGTTTAGCTTCATGGGGTCCCATTTATAAGTTGTTAGTCTTATGGAACCCCTGTGCTGTGGGGTCCCACTAGGAAAATCCTTTCCTAGGTCAATGAGTTCACGTGGATTCTCTGCATTCTCTTCTGTCCAGTTCAGAGCATCAGGTTTTACATTGAGGTCTCCTCATCTACTTTCCTTCTTCAACCTGCAGCCATCCGATTTGACCAGCACCGTTGTTGAAGACTGTCTTGTCCCCAGTGTGGTTTGTTTTATTTTGTTTTTTCTTCTTCTTTGGCAAAAAGTAGGTGTCATAGGTGTGTAGAGTATTGTCTAGGTCTTCGATTCTATTCCATTGATCAATATGTCTGTTTTTACTTTTTAATATTAATCTGACTGTCCCATGAGCATGGGAGATTTTTCCATCTTCTGAAATGTTCTCCAATGTCTCAAAGATTTTATTGCACAAGTCTTAAGGCTACTATGAAAGGTACTGTTTTCCTGGTTTCTTCCTCAGTATGTTTGCCATTTGTATGTAGGAAGATACTGATTTTGTATTACTTTTGTATCCAGCTAGTTTTCTGAAAGTGCTTCTCAGCTGTACAAGTTTTCTGGCGGCATTCTTAGGGTATTTAACATATGTAATCATAATGTCTGCAAATATGACTACATTGATTTCTTCCTTTCTTATTTGTATCCCCTTGATCTCCTTCAGCTTTCTCTCTGTTTAGGATAATGTTGACTGTGGGCTTGCTGTAAATGCCTGTATTATGTTAAGATACCTCCCCTGTATCCTTCATCTTTCTCATTTTTAGTAGCTGATAGAATTCCTTTTCTTGCACTATACCTGCTCTCTCCTGGAGCCCATATTTCCATCCTAGGGGATGCCACATGTTCCTGAAGTTACGTGTAGCAGTTCTATACATGCTCTGGTTCACTTCCCAATTCCAGTGATTCCACAGTTTCCTGAGTTAGAAGGTTAAATGTTTGAATTGTGTCAAAATTCATATGCAAACATAACCTTAAGCAGTATTAAAAGACAACCTCTGAAAGGTGACTGGATCATGAAGATGGAGTCTTCATGAGTGGATGAGTGTTTTTATGAAAAATGCCACGGGCTAGGGAGGGACTTTAGAGATAAAGGACTTACCTATAATAGATGAGCAATCCAAGGTGGAAAAGAGGACAGAGGAGACAACCAGATGAGGTTGGGGCATTGAATGACTGACTGAGTGACTGACAGATTGATTGATTGATTGATTGATTGACTGAATGACTGATAGATTGACCAACTGATTGATTGGCTGATTGGTTGACTGACTGACTGACTGACTGAGTGACTGATTGATTGATTGACTGAGTGACTGATTGATTGATTGACTGAGTGACAGAGTGATTGAATGAATGAATGAATGAATGAATGAATGATTTGTTGACTGATTGGTGGGATTTCTGGCTTTCTGAAATTTCCCAGCTTTCCTGGAGTTTGAAGCTGTCATGCAGTAGTTCCCCTTAGCTGTTATTTTCAGCCATCATACAACAGCTCCCCCTTAGCTGTTTTTTCCACAGTAGAATAGTTTCCCCTTGGCTGCTGATTTTAAGCCGTCAGATATTAGTGGGCTTGTGTTTCAGGATTCAATTATATATGACAAGTGATGGTATGGAAATATGAGATGGGAAACTCCATATACAAATCATAAATTTTAAACTGTGCATAAATTCAAAGGGAAGAGAAATCTGACAAAAGCTGGCACTGGCCTATCATGTTCAGCCTGACTGTAAATCATCTCTTTGTCCAGGGTGTCCGTGTTGCATACAACCTCTCTTTCAGTCACTTAGTGGCCACATCAGTTTAGAGGAATTTCAGGACTTCACTGCTTGGGTATACATAGCCCTGGCTCTACTTTAAAACAGCCCCAAAGTATAAGATTAGAGGTCCCAGGGGGTGGGAGAGATGGATCAGTGGTTAAGAGCACTAGCTATTCTCCCATAGGTCAAGGGTTTAATTTCCATAGGTCATGGCAGCTCACTGCTGTCTATAACTGTATGGAATATAATTCCCTCTTCTGGTGTGCAGATAGACATGCATATAAACAGCCATATAATATAAATAAATAAATCTTTTTTTAATAGATCAGAGATCCTGATGACTTATAACAGTGTACTGCTATAATTGTTCTATTTTATGATGCTATTATTGTTAATCTCTTACTCTGTCTGATCCATGTAAACTTTGTAGGGAACCTCAGAGTCAGCTCAAGACACCCCAAGACCGTGTTCTCAAAACAAAGGAGATTTATTTTTCCCGAAGGACAGAGGCCATGGATAAGGGACAAAGACGGGAGATCGAGAAAGAGGGAGAAAGGGAAGGGAGCAAGGGAGAGGGGTAAATGGTATTTGTCCCGGGGAGGTGGGATGGACAGAGGACTGCCTATGGTTAGAGAGACGGATGTGGCCCCCGTAGGCAAATGGAGGGTTATAAAGGTAAAATAGGAAACCCCATATTAGGGTGAGGTGTTTGATTTTAATAGGTCGTGTAAATTAGGTGAGCCAAAGGGGGCTTTTGATTGCTGGACTTCAATACTTTGGTAGCTAGACATTGGAAGTTACCCTCAGGAAGAGAAATTGACTAAATAAAGGAATAGACCTTTGGTGCTAGAAACAAAAAACCAAAAAAAAAAAAAAATGCAATCTTATAGTTTTTAGCAAGGCAGAAGGAACTGGGGAGATGGGTAAGGTCTGCCAGAGCGATTCTCACCACACTCAAGCTAGCCAGAGTCCCTTCAAACTTCATCGTCTGTGTCTATGAATAGGAACATGTTATGTATGGAAGGTTTACTCCTATGTGTGGTCCCAGGCACCCATTAAGGGATTTGGAATACATCCTTCTAATGAGGAAGATATATATATATATATATACACACACACACATATATGTGTGTATGTGTATATGTATATGTAGTGATATTAACTGTATACTTAAAGGGTCAGTATATATATATATGTATACTGTATACTTAAAAGGGTCAGTTTTTGTTACATACATCTTACACAATAAAAAAGCAAGTGAAACAATTATACTATACTCATGAACAGAGCTGGTTACTCTATTCACATGCCTCAGAATGTAGCCCCAGAAAACCTTCACTGCAGCTCCCACCACGTAATGTGCTGGACCATCTCAGGACTCCATGTGCCAGGACAAACTAAAATCCCAAGCTTCCCTGATTCTTTCATATTTAGTAATGCCTCATTCAGTAAATAAAAAGGCAGGACACTTAGTTACAGCTGATGTGCATAAGCAGCTACATCTGATGTATAATTATAAATTTTCTACAAATGTGGCTCAATTGATATTGGGGTATATGCATATAAAAGTTTTTCCTTGCTTATCTGGCTTTCAAACCAACCCTGACAACCTGTTTCATCTGGCTGTTTGTTTTAACTCATGTTGTTATGAATGTTCCAAACCATTAACCCAAGAGTGATTTTTTTTAAATCAGTGCACTATTTTCTTGTTGTACTAATTTCCTCATATCATTCTTTGTGGTTTTACACAGCAACTGGGCTAATTAATCCCATCCTTGATTGTTATTACTTGGAACTGTTACATAAAATACTAAGATTCTTTCTCTCGAAGCTCCATCCAAATACCTTTGTTTTGAATAGTCGGAGTGAATTGTATAGCACCATTTGGTAGCGTAGAGTGGTACTTTAAAAAAGACATCAATTAGAGCTTTATACTTACACAGAATTCTCATGTCCCATCTCTGGCCTTCCCATGTGTGCTGTGCCCTGTGTGGTCACTGTGTCACTGAGACTCTGGCAGATGCCAGCTTCAGTTCGTAAGGCCTCCTACTAACCCAAGCCCAGTTAGAGCTCCGGCTGCACAGACTAATATGAGTCCTTATGCCCACCTGGTATTTCAGCTCTGCCTGAGACCACACTAGTGTGCACACAATTTGAAAACACAAGTGCTACGGGCCCTGGTGCTCTAAATCAAGCTCTCACAGAATGATGAAGAGTGAGTGTGCCCTTGTGGCAAGAAGAGCTGCAGGATCCTCATCTGCAAGCTTACTAAATAGCATGAAGACTGCATGCTAGTTAGAAGACAGGCAGAAGATCAGAACGCCTTTTCTTTTTCTTTTACCTGAAGTGGCACCACCCTGGACATCAGGTGGTCAAAGTAAAGATCCACTGCCTTAGTGAAGCCGTGGTAAGTTGTCCTCAGCTTCATGTCAGGGTCTTGGAGGAGCCAGCTTGGAGACAGAAGCGAGGAAGAGGAATATCAGTGTTAGCGTCTGTGGGTTTGCTTGGGCAGGCTAGTGAGCAGGGAAAGGAAGCAGCTTCAACCCACTCGAGAACGAGACTGGAGAGCAGGTCAGGCCAGGGCTAATTACCATCCCACCACCACCAATTAGCTAGGATGTCAGGAAGCTATGCACGCAGTCCAGAGGCAAACACATCACAGTGCCAGCCTACACACTGAATGCCTTGGGAAGTTTGGGTTGAACTTCACGGCTACAGGTGCTCTTAACTACCCACTGGAAAAAGAACAGCAAGGCCTGGTCTTCAAGTATTTACACTAACGGCCCCAAACGGACATCAGAGCACTCCTGGAATCCAGCACTCAGCTGAAACAGGGGAATCACGATCTTAGAAGCAGCCTGAGCTAAATAATGAGGTAGCTGGCCCGTGCAGTAAGGCCCCATCCCAAGGCAGGGAGAAAGGCAAGGTCAGAAGGATTACAAATCACTGAAGCCCAGATTCAACCTTCCAGGATGCCCCAGGAAAAAGGAACCTGATGACCTGTGAGATGGTATCAGAGGGACTCAGAAGCCTGGGCCCTGCAGTCTGCCACCAGAGCAGCAGCAGGAGAGCAAATCGAAGTAGTCCCTTGATCTGCTGTGAGCACATATCCCAACAGAAATTCAGCACCAGGGGCTAGCTCCAAAGCTAAAGCCAAAGTGCGTCCCATTCAAATGAAATCCTAGAAAACCATGTTTTCTAACAAGAGGCTCTGATGTCTCTCTTCCCCTAACTCGGAGTCTCTGAAAAGTGACAGTAACGTATCAAGGAATGTCAGCTGATAATGAAAGGCTGAAGGGGGTGTCTCCCCCAATCTGACCTGCATATCCTGAACTATCAAAGAGACCTATTTTCTCAAAGCACTGACATCCTACCCTCCTGGGAATCCCTCATGAATAGGTAGGTGCCCCCTCCATGGCAAGGGAGAGCAGATCTAAGAGTCCCCATTGCTTCTAATTTAAGACTGTTAAACCCTGTTGTCCTCCTATGCCCGGCTCCAGCTGAGCCCAAGGAAAAATGCTGACAGTGGCACAGGTGTCTAATCCGCAGAAAGAGCCAAGCAGCTTGTGTGTCACAGCTCTGCCTGGGACACTGTGCCAGATCAGAATGATCAGACAGAAGACAAGTTGTACCCCTGACGGGAGGGCAGGCCATGCTGGAAACAGAGAGCAGATAAGATCTGGGCATAGCACTTGTGCTGTGAGAACAGAGTTCCCCAAGCCACTTCTAGGACGAAGAGGTTCAGCCTTCTTTCCTCTGGGGACAGCAGAGGTGGGCAGAGCCTGTGGCTAGCCACCAGTGATTGATGCTATAAGGACAGAAACAGTGCAGATGGGCGGAGCCTGTGACTAGCCACCTGGGATTGATGCTGTGAGGTCAGACACAGCACTGGTGGGCAGAGCCTGTGACTAACCACCAGTCATTGATGCTGTGAGGTCAGACACAGCACAGGTGGGCGGAGCCTGTGGCTAGCCACCTGTGATTGATGCTGTGAGGACAATGATGATAACACTTAATAAGACAGAACTTTGTCTTTGCCTGAAAATGAAGGCAGTCTTGCTGAGGAAGAGGAACAGATGTGAGTCCACATGATACCCATTCAGACATCACTCCCGCAGCATAACGCTCAGCGCACTGACCTTACTGGAAACTACACTTAGGCAGAACAGATCCAGGAGGACTGAGGACAAAACCACAAGACCAATTCCTCTACACTGCAGCAATACTTGGGGTTTTAATAAATCACCAGTAATATCTCTAAGAAACAGATAGGACAGTTTGGTTTGTCTCCTTTTGCATTGATGGACAGATCAGATAAGTCACCTGCCTGGGTGCCTCTACAGTGTGGCCAGAACAATGAAATGCCTCCAGGCAGATAACCTGCAACTGCTGCCACCTGACACATAGAAGGATCTGAGGTTACTCAACAAGGGCAGGGACAGCAGCATAATGCCAATGGCCCTGTGCCAGTGGTACTTGCTTCAAAGAGGAAATTCTGCACAGAATGAAAACTATCTTTTAAAAGAAATACTAAGTCAACACCTCTAAGCACCCAGACACTTCCAGCTACTCTGGAGACCCACACTGCCATCTCTCACCTGGGCAAGCCGCCGAGGTCAATCTCACTACAGATGTAGGGCCCTGGTCGCAGAATCACCCACAGCCCAATCTTTGCAGCCAGCTGGATAAAGGCCCTAAGAAGAGAAAAAAAAAAAAAAAAGTCAGCCCTGAGAATCTAGAATAAGATTAAATATGGGAGGAACCATAGGCACTTTGGGTATCAAATCTTCCCTGTTCCTCCCTGATCCTTCCTCTCTCAATCAGGAAACTTGGGGTAAGAGGGGCATGGCCAAAGCTCAACATAGCAGGGAATTCTTGCACAACACAGGGAGCCAGAAGCCCAGGGAGCTGGGTATGCATTGCTACCTTGCATCAGGACCATCCATGCAGACCCACTGGAAGTGGTCAGACAGACAACATACAGGAACTTTGCACCCAGAAGCAGCCCAATTCCATCCCAGCTATATGAACCCCCAAAAAGAGTCTGGTGTGATCTGGGATCTAGACTCTCTGGACTATAGTGAAAAGGGGATAGGAAACTGTAGGCTGAGAGCCCTGGGTAATATGTCACAGTTGGGGAGCATCCAGGCCCTGAGTTCAAAGCCTTTCTCAGCATTCTAAGAACAAGGCTCAAGACCCAGTCCTCAGTTTCTCAAAACAGTCAAGACAGAACATCCTGATGGCTTGTCACCGACCCCAAGTAACTTCCCATCCCAGACCAGGCACAGAAGCACCAAGACTACATACTCTAGGTCCAGGTTCCCGGAGAAGTCGAATTTGCCTCTCTCTGGCTCATGGAGGTTCCATGGCACATAGCTGTAAAAGATAAGATAATTGCAGGGAAGTTTGTTCATCCACATAAGCATTTTTACCTCTAACACCTATGATGATGGCTGAAGAGACCGTTTTCAATAGCTTCAGGCCTCAGAACCAGACATGAGGACCATAAGAATTCAAGGCAGGCCCGAGGAAGAATATCGCATTGCCTTAGGAGGACAGAGAGTCAACTTGACTAAGGTGAAGTATGAGATATTTGGAGTAAAATGTCAGGTTCTGTGACCCCCGATTAGCACACACTGCAGTATTCTTAAGGCCTTGAGGGGCCCTCTAAGAAGTTGCCCACATTTCTCTCAACAGAGCTCTGATTTATTAAAAGTGTCCCTTTTATAACTGTCGTCAAAGCTAGTTCACAAATCACTCAAGGCAGCCCACTTCCTTGATTTATAATCATACCCTTTTCGCCCAATAATGGAGAATTTCAACCTGTTGATCCTTTTTTATTTCATAGAAATAGCCCCAAATTTAGGTTAGCAATTTTGAAGACAAAGTCATAAAAAAAGATCAATATTATTCATAACTGGGCCTGTTTCTATTTATTTCTATTAATTTTAATTATCTGCACATGTGTCATGGGTTGGGGGGACATATGCATGTGAGTTCAGGTTCTCACAGAGACCAACAGTGCCTCAGGAGCTTGAGATACAAGCAGGTTGTGAGGCTGACAAGAATGCTGGGAACCAAAGTCAGGCCACTCTTTTTTTTTCTTTTTTTTCTTTTTTTTTTTTTTTTTTTTTTTTGTTTTTTTGTTTTTTTTTTTTTCGAGACATAGTTTCTCTGAGTAGCCCTGGCTGTCCTGGAACTCACTCTGTAAACCAGGCTGGCCTCGAACTCAGAAAGTCAGGCCACTCTTGACTGCTGAGCCACCTCCACCAGCCTCTGAGCCTATTTTTCTGATGACTTGCACAGTCTACATTTCAACTGGTGCTGGCCAAGGAAGACCAGGCTACATGCAGGGATGATAATCACAACCATCTAAAGATCTTTCCAGAAAATAGATGCTGAGTTGCTGATAGGTCACTGCATGTAGCCTGGTAGAGTGGTACAAATTTGGGAAGCAGAAGTTGCTTGTATAAAACATTACTGGCCAATCTAGACAAAGTGGAGCACACCTGCAATCCCAGCATTCAACACTCTACTGGAGGAGGACGGAGAGTCTGAAGTCACCCTGAACTGCATAGTTCACCTCTCAAAAAGAAAGAAAGAGATAGAGAGAAAGAAAGAGAAATACTTGTAGTATGTCTTTATAACAACAACAAAAAGACACTTTTTGTTGTGCACAGCTACAATGGGAAAGTCACTTGAGGAGTCAGGGAGATAAAAGTTCTCCACAAGCCATGGAGGCTCCAGGAGAAACCAGATTATGACAACTTGACTCTGAGACTCTAAGTGGTTAGCCTGCAGAACTGTGAAAAAGCAGTTTATTTATTCAAGCCACAAAATGAACAAACCACCTCCTATCTCTATCTCTATCTCTATCTCTATCTCTCTCTCTCTCTCTCTCTCTCTCTCTCTCTCTCTCTCTCTCTCCCTTTCTCTCTCCTCTCCACCACTACTTGATTGCATCTCCTCTAACACATCTGTAGGGGGTTCTGTAGAACTTGCAAACCTAAGCAAGCAACATAGGCCGGCTGCCTGTGGTAGCTTTCTTCCCGCAAACACTTTCGCAGGGGCTCTATTTGATAGCCAGGTTTGGTGAAGAAGAGGGGACGGCACTTACGTGGTAAGGGTATTCAAGCCACAGGCTTTCAATTTGAGCAGGCGGTCCCTCCAGTATTCTCTGGGTACACGGAAATAGTGTATGGATCCCCCCAGAATCTGAAAGGTGGAGTCCTCCAGAATGAAGTCTGGGCCTTTTGTTCGAAGTCCCAGGCGCTGACGTTGGAGCCATAGGGGAACCAGAGTGCTCCAGTTCAACCTGGAAAAGCAAAGGCTCTCATGTGGTCTAGAGTTTCCACATCAGTGAGCACCAGTACAGAGATACACACTGTGTCCTTCTCTCCTCACAAGTCTTCTGTTTTCTCTCTTTCACCTGCTCCCAGGGTAGCCAGAGAAAGCTCCCACCTTCCCACTTAGCCAAACCTTGAAAGGTGACTTTCTTCAGCACTACTTCCTGGGCTGGGCCCCACTGCAGGGGAAGAGCAAGCAGATGCTGCAGCCAGGAACAAGACAGACACAACGTTCAACATGAAGACACGTGGGCTAAAAAGAGAGGATGAGGAAGGGTCATACTACATGAGGAAGACCTCACTAGTGTCACGGACACAGGAGCAGCTGCAGATCACAGGCTCCTACTACTGCCAGTTGCTCTAAGCCATCAGACTAGACATTAAAGCAAGAGCTACTAAAACAGTACCTCAGAGCCCCCTCATGGTCACAGCTGCCCTCCTTGGGATTCAGATACCTAGAAAGAGGTGTCTAGGTTAAATGGCATCCTTTCACTGACCACATATTGGAGTTCTTAATTATCTTCTGAAAATCTAGTATTAACCAAGGGTTAACAAAGCATGGCAAGGGCATGCCCAAGAAGGCTGTTGGGTAGCTGCAGCCCATGAAAAGGTTCCTATTGATGTCTCAGTGGTTGACTGGCCAAGAGGAGCCCTCAGCTTGTTTTTCATAATTTATACGACTACAAGTCTCTCTCCTTATCTACACTCTTGAAGGTCAAGAGAAAAAAGCAACACGAACAGGTTTAGGGAAGTTGGAGACAGAAAAATACAAACAGAAGAATATTTGGTGTAAAAGCAACTCTTAATTACTGCTTTTTTCACTATAGAATCCTGCAACAACAGGTCATCTTATTGCAGGCAGGCTCCTCCGCATAAAACAGTCGTCTGAGTACCAAAGACTACGGCCCTGATGGCCCCAGAACGGGCAGATTACTAAGTGTGTGAACAGTGCATGGGCAGCATGGTATACTTAAGGATTCTCTAGGACCATTCATGAACAATGAAGATTACTTTTGAACTATTTCTTTTGGCTTCTCACACACACACACACACACACACGCCCAGCTTCCAAACCCCTCTCTCTCTCTCTCTCTCTCTCTCTCTCTCTCTCTCTCTCTCTCTCTCTCTCAGAAAAGCTTCATCTTCCAGACATCTGAAGACTCTTAGGGGATGAAAACAAGAGCATCACCTGGAAGTAGATCTAGATGTGATGTGAGGCCCCTCGTAGGTATCCTCACTCTAAATGACTCCAGGTCTGTGGGTGAGTTTCTTCTGTGGAATGGGACTGATGCCTGTCTCTACCACACAGAAAGGTCACTGGGAGCTTCAGGTAAAAAATAAACACCCTATGGAGGATGATGAAGGAATCTTATCACTATTCGAAAGCAACTCGTGCTGATGAGCTTGCATGGCACAGAGAATAGTACTCAGTGCATTTAACAACATTAATATGAAATAATCCCATGGCTGCCACTCTCCCATTTTGGTAAAAAATACTTTCGATGCCTAACTTTCTGTCAGGGTATCTTATTACACTACCAAAACTTTTGCACTGAAAGACCGGTACAGAGATATCCTACTCCACCAATCCAAGCCCTCTGCCAGCATGTAATCTACTCTTGCCACAGGCCAAACCCTGCCTATCACCTGCCTCTGCAAGGTTTGCCAGATAAAAGTGGTTTTCACACTTTGAAATGGTTGAAAAAGAATCAAAGTATAATATTTGGAAATATATTAAAAGAACAAGATGAAGATCGCATCTCAGTGTTCATAAATTACTGACACAGTGCTATATCCACCTCTATTACGATTGCCTGTTTTGGGGCACAGGTCAATAGCTGCTGTGGAGACTGTGGCTCACACTACTGAGAACAGTTCATATCTTAGCCTTTCCAGGAAACCCTGAAGTCTCTACACTAGTTGATGAGCTCTAAGGTATTCAAATGTGCCCCTGAGGTTCCCACTCGGCTCCTGGCAGAAATTCTTTTCTGCAGGAGCTTTTCTCAGGCTGTAAGCTCGCAACAGTCTGGGCTGTTTCCGTCTGCGGATCTCCCTGGATTTGTAGGTACTTCCTCTGAAGAACACACTCTGCTTCACTTGTCTGCTCACCTACACACACACACACACACACACATACACACACACATACACACACACACACACACACACANNACACACACACACACACACACACACACACACACACACATACACATACACACACACACCCTGCTAGACCTGCCAGGCTACTATGAGTAATGACTGGAAGGACACATTCTTTCTTTAAGTCTTTTAAAGTCATAAACAGGGACACAGTGACAATCTGGTTATGAAAATATATATATATATATATATATATATATATATATATATATATATACACAAGCTCATTATTTTTCAAAGAAAATTATAATACACGTTGCAGATAACTCTATCAGGTAGCAATCCTACTCACTGGGCAGACCTTGAAAAAAAAAATCTCTAAATATTGCCTGAAGTTCACATCTGGATTCTTACTACTTGATTTCCTTGGTGAAAAGGTCTATTTATAGGTGCAAGAGACTCATTCTGCTAAGCACAGAGATATGGACTAAGCTGGAAGTAAGTTCTTTGAATCTCATTTCTTGACAATAACAGGCATTTTTATCTGTGACCTAGCTGGTGACCAATGTAGGCTGAATTCTGAGTGTGGTGTGCAGACAGTGAACATTTCCATCTGCAGCTTGTTGGAAATGCAGGAATCTGAGACCTACTGAACCAAAACCTGCACTTTAACCAGACTCCAAGGTTAAAGACAAACTCCAGATTGTACTTTTACCTTTAATTTGTATGTGCTCGCTCACTCTCTCTCTTCCCATCCCACTTCTCTCCCCCCACACAGTCTCTCTCATACACACACACACACACACACACACACACACACATTCATTATTCTTATGATGAAATCAAACAAGGAATCAGTAGGAGAAATAAAACTAGAAAGTTCTCAAACAGGTAGAAATTGAACAGCACTCCTAACCAACAAATGAGTCGAGAAAAAAAAAAATCACAAAGAAATCAGAAAATGTTTTGAGATGTAAAACAAAACCACACATAGAAAATATGCAGCACCATTTCAAACTTTTTAACTTCAAACTCCCATGAGCCATTATATTGCTTTATTGCAATGTGTATTGCTTTATTGGAATGTATAGCAAGCAGATAAGGTTCCTGCTTCCTGCTTCCTGCCCCCATATATCTTTTTCTCCCCTTCTCTCACCCACTAACAAATCTGAACTTGCAATTGTTTAGGACCAGATCCTGGAGTCATTCTCAACTCCTCTTTCTTTTTCTTTCTCTGTCCTTTTATAGCCTATCATTTTCTAGACTTAAAACAAAAATTCACAATGCTGTTCAAGAAATAGGAAGTAAACAAACAAGCAAATGACTAACTGTTATCAAATTCCAAATTCTGGAAAATTCGTATCTTTTTTCTGGAACTGACCTGGTAGCCTACTAAACAAGGCATTACTACCTCAATAAAAGGGATATATTCAGTGGGAAAACAAGGATAGATGTTGGGTGTCTCCAGAGAATTCGCTGTAAGAAAGAGATGATGCAAGGCAGACGATCATATACCAAAGGACAAAACTCCCTGCAAATAGTTATTAACACTAATCATGATCATTAATACTAATAATCCTCATATTAAGAATAAACCCCATAATTTCCTGGGCAATTAACTCAGTACTATTAGAATACAGGAAATGCCAACTGTGTGGTTCTGACTGGCTGGTTTAAAGATCATAGGGGCTTCACTCCTCAGTTAGGCTTGTTACCAAGGGCATAAGCAAACCCTAGGGGATCCAGTGCATTCTGTTATTTTCCTTAACGAGCAGTTCATTCATGATAACAGTTTCTTGGATAAAAACCATAGGTACCTACCTTCTTGGGAGCTTATATTACCACTTTTTTTCTAGACTTCTGTTGCTTTTGTATCTTGGCTTTATTTAAAAAATAAATTTCTTTCTTCATTAAAGAAGAAATTTAGGAGAAGGACTGTGCCCTGCAGCCTAAGATCTGCTCTGCTCAGTCATGTTTTGTTCTTCTGCCTAGAAGAAAGGGTAATCTTGCTCACATTCTAGATAAGGGTCCTAGACAAAGGGGTGTGTGTGTGTGTGTGTGTGTGTGTGTGTGTGTGTGTGTGTGTGCACGCGTGTGTTTATATGTGCGTTCCTAATTGGGTCTCATGTAAGTCATCCCACTAGTGGCAAGGGAAAACACTGTGTTCCCTGCAGCTCTGGAGGGCTACAGACATAGAAACAAGCTGCAGCGACGAGACATAAGTTAGGCTCTGTGAGGGCTCCTCATCAAGCTGAACCCTGTGAAGGAGCAGGGTGAAGATGAAAGCTTCCTGACACTTGGCCCCTGATCACTGAGGTGGATCATTAGAACAGAGAGTACAGTCCAGGCTCCAGCAGGCAGCATGTCCCTGGATATTATAAGCTGTGCTGCTATGTGGGACCCAGGGACAGGTAACAACCTCTTTCACTCTGAATAGGCCCAGGAGTGGAATTTCAAGGGTCAAAGTTTAAAAAAAAAAAACAAAAACTGTCAGTCAACTTGTAAGACCCTTGGGTAGGAGAAGACCAGATCCCGCCACCTCCTGGAACAAGTTTCTTAAATGACATGTCCAAATCAGAATAATTTTGGAGTGCCTGTCGCCATGCCAGGGGGTCCTCTGTAAATCCTACAAATGCTCATTTTTCAGTACCAGGCTTTCGATGGGGGCTAAGAAGCTTCACTAGAGACAAAGTCACCTCCTTCAAGAATCTGTTCACCGTAGTCTGACCAGACATAAATGGTCCAGACTCCCCATGAGTTGCTACAACACAGACATCACGAGGAGCAGCTGAACGTGGTGACCAGGAGACAAACCCAGGTTGCACGTTCCTGTAGCAGGCCGGGCACATAACCCAGCAGGCTAGAACAGTAGTCCTTCATTCCCACAACTTACCAACCCTAAGGGCGAATTACGCTGGTAAAATACATAATATGTTGTCTGAGATGAGAGCGTACAAGTTCAACTTCCAGACGCGCCGTGAACTTGTTAGGGTTTCCCAAACCGAAGATGAACTGTATTCAGTTCAGGGCATCAGACTAGCAGAGAAACCATAAGAATGCCCACTACCTCAGTTATCCAGTAGCAAGGCCAGAGACCACAATTTTACCGAGCAGGTACATTAAAAAGCCCAGAGACATCATTATACACACATAGCTACCTCCCCCCATCAGCTCCCATATAGCTCAGCCTTTGGATATATGCCCCCTAGTTGAACAATGCTTTGGACTCTTCTCTTTGCTGAAAGAGTCATCAAACAGCCTCTACAAGGATCTGGATTTCAAACCCTGAAGCCAGTCTGTGTTCTCTACAGAGACACAAGGCACTACCACAGCCCTACTGTCTCTACTTTTCCTTTGGAAAAGATTTAGACTGCTTCCCAAGCTGTAGATGTCTGTCCTCTTGGCCCTCAAACAGTTTTGTGCTTCAGAGGACAACGTTTTCTAAATCCTGTAGGAAACATATACATGAAGAAGCATGTATTCGATGGATACCTTGATACCCAGTAGTGAAATAAGGAAACCCTTTTGGATATTCACACCTGACAAAAAGGACAATTACAATGGTCTTCCAAGATATTGTACTTTTACTGTGACCAAAAAAAAAAAAAAATCCATTAATAGCCTCATAAATTAATAAATTAGTGTATCTCAGCCTAGATGGAAGTAACAACTTTGATAACTCAAAAAGATTCTTGGTCCTTAATAATAAGGCTATGGGGTAATTCTGCGAGTATAGATAGAATAATTTTCTGATATGGGAAACAGTGCAATTGGATTGAGTGCTTTAAAATCTATTTCTTGGGATTATATCACAAAGGTATGTAATAGGCGCATTAATTTTTATAAAACCTCAGGAATCTTTATTATCCTACACACAAACTAAAAAGAAGTTCCTCCCTTAGTCTACACAGTTGAGCTCAAAATGTCCTTTATATGACCCAGAAGAAATGAAATATGCTGTTTTGGAAGAATCTACCAAAATTGAAAACTTAGTATCTGTTATGATCAGCAATTCTACTTATAGAAATCTACCCACTGTATATTTACTGCACTTCAGGAGCTAAAAGACTAAAAACAATCAATGTCCATCAAGTGGGGAAATGCTTAAATAAATTATGTATCTAATGGACCAGTAGAAAAACAATACAGCTATCTTTTCATGTGTGTGTACAGTGCATCAGTAACTTTCTGGTGGGAAGGGAAATTGGGAGAGAGGAGTTTCTTCTCACTGATGCTCCCTTTATCCTCTGAATGTTCATTTATTACTTACTCACAATTTTTAAATACTTGAAAACATCTTCTTAATTCTTGAGAACAGCCATGAATACCAGCTGAGTCTCTCTTGGGCAAACAAGCAGCAGTCTGAAAGTGTCTGCTTCCTTACCGTGAGCCTTGAAAACCACCCTGCCCTTTCATCCCAGGAACAGTCCCACACAAGGGGAACTCTTTCTTCAACATGGGCTTTAATATCCAGAGCAATAGATTTAAGCGAACTGTGAGACCAGATGGAGGAGAAACCATGCCCACACCAAAAAGGTCTTTGCCCCTGCTGGAGGAGGCAAGTTAGGAAGGCCAAACTGTCATTTTAGCAAAGAGCAAGTGCATGTATTTTCATTGCTACTTATTCGACCCAAGGTAGGAAGGACCCTTTCCCACCGTTCTGATACACCTGATGCCAATGCCACATAGTTCTTTGCTCTGATCAAAAATATCAAAATCTGGGCTGGAGAGACGGCTCAGCGGTTAAGAGCACACTGACTGACTGCTCTTCCAGAGGTCCTGAGTTCAATTTCCTGCAGCCACATGGTGGCTCACAACCATCTGTAATGGGATCTGATGCCCTCTTTTGGTGTGTCTGAAGACAGCCAGGGTGTACTCACATAAATGAAATAAATAAATCTTTAAAATAAAATAAAATAAAATAAAATAAAATAAAATAAAATAAAATAAAAAGAATGTCAACGTCCTAAGAGAACATTTCCTTCAGAGATTGGCTACCATGGTTCCGTAAAAATCCCAGTGCCAACCCCATCATACCAGCACAGAGTAAGTCAGACATCTTACTTGTCCTGCACTGTGAGCCACCTCCCAGGTCACTTTTGCTTCGCCACCTGTATGAGGCATGTGACTGTCTGCCCAGAGACACTTCCCAGATTCTAAAACCTTTACCACTAAAAGATGAAAGGGACAGCCCCCAAAGACTTCGGACACTCCAGGGTCTGTGACTCAGGACTCAAACAGAGAGGAGTCCTAAAGTTCATAAAACTCAGCAACTTCACAAAACATCAGATGACAGACACAATTTGCCCCCGGGCCTCTGGAAAGCACACTGATTTAAATTTAAATGCAACTACCATAGCTAAGCCATCCACGTACCCATTTTTAGCAAGGAATAGTTTGAGAGAAAGACTCCAGGGCTGAGAATCCAGATACTGGGGGATAAAGGAGCACTGAGTGCCAATGAACAGAGCAAAAAAATGAATGCATCTTTAAGAAACACGAGGCTAACTCACATATTCAGTCACTCATTCTAATTCATCCATTCTCTTTCTCTCTCTCTCTCTCCTCTCTCTCTCTCTCTCTCTCTCTCTCTCTCTCTCTCTCTCTCTCTCTCTCGCTCTCTCTCCCCTCTCTCTCTCTCTCTCTCTCTCTCTCTCTCTCTTCCTCCTCCTCTCCCTCCCCCCTCCTTCCCTGTGTGCCGCCCTTCATTTTAGTCAGATAAAAATCTAAGCCTAAGATATGCAGAACTGACTGAATTATTGCTCAGTGAAGTGCCCTGAGGAGAAGGATCATAAAGAGACTGTGGCCAGATCATATCAAATATACTTCCTTGTGTTCATCAAGTGGAAGGAAACAAGAAAGGAAAGCAACCAACCGTAAGCATGGCTCACACCACAGAAAACACAGGACCCCACTCTTAAGATAAGTGGGGAGAAGGAAAAGAAAACAAGCAAGTCAAGAGAGAGCGCACACCTCAGATAACATATGGGGGCACAAAAAAATAAAAAAAAAACACCAGTGGTTACTGTGTCCTGCAGAGGAAGAAGTGGGAGGAAAACAGTGGGGTACCAAAGAATTCAGGGAGAAGGAAGACGGCTATTTCTACTACTTTTAATTGTAGTGGTATTTTCCCCACATTATCTATACCAAAGGCATCATTTGGCACAAAAAAGAAAACACCAACTTGAATAAAATCTTCCCAAAAAGTCATTTTTTAGCCCTCTTAAATATGTCTTAGATATGATTTAATCAAACAACTATAATTACCTGTGAATAAACTGTAGGAAGAAAAGAAAAAGCAATGTTTCTAAGTCAAACACCTAACTCCCAGAAACCTCAAAATACCTGCTGATGGGATCCAGGAAAAGGACTGGTCCTGAAGCTGGGCTCCAGAGCACTTTGAGGAGAGCAGCCAGTTTCCATGTGACCTATATTCCATTAGCCACACCAACATTCCCCAACAACAGCTGGGAGAGGCCCTCACCACCCACTCAGCTAATGACCTGGTCAAAGCTGGGGGAAGCCAGGAAGAGAGGGCCAGTTTGTTTTCCTTTGGCTTCATAGGTATTAGAGTAACATATATGTTAATACAGAAAGAACTAGACAGGATGCACCTATGGGGAAGATATAGTCAAAATGAAGCCAAAGATACTTGTTCTTTCAAGGGATCCCAAAAGATGGCACTGACCGAAGTGGCCTTTAACCTTCCTGGCCTGCTGCAAGAGAGTGTCATGAAGCAACTTCAGGCTTAAGCCACAACTATGAATTCCGACCCATTCCACAGCCCCAGCCTGGTTTCTGCTGTGGCGGGCTTGCCTGGGTAGGGAATCAGTTACTCACCTATGAGAGAATTAGGCTGTTTCTTCACAGTCCCAGTCCTTTGCCCGACCCCTCATCAGCATCCTGTCCTGCCAGGTGACAAGTGTCCTGCCTCCTTCCCACACATTTTCCTGAGGACTATTAGAAAATGCTACCTGACCAGGCTCATCCCTCACCCTCACAGTCACCTCTCTGAGTCACCTGCAGGGACAGGTGTACTTCAATCAAAAACAAGCAACTATTTCTCTGGCACTCCAACTCCGTGGTTCCCTGCTCTATGCAAGAGCTTGTGTTGCCTCAGCTTGGAGTAATACCTCTGGAGTTACATCAACTGTGCCTCTGGGGAAAGCTGAGCATTTGACAGAAACCATGACTAAAATTCAAAGAAAGGGCAGTTCGAATAAATAAGAAAGTGTTTGGAACAACTAAGGAAACAAAAGGTCCTAGGAGTTTCTCAGACCCTAGAATGAGAAAAGATCTTGTTTCTTCTCCAACAATATGACATCCTCTCAGAAACAAAGAGGTGTAAGTTTTGAAAGGGTGTCCACGTGAAGTTTCCAAATGTGTTCTCACAGCAGCAAAAGGACTCAGATCTTAAAAAAAAATTAAAATTAAAATTAAAAAAAAAATTTTTTTTAAAGCCCTAGTTTCTGGTTCAGGTAAATGAAGAAAGGAACCAAAGACAAAAAAAACTAAGGGTGATAAGCTACCACCAGCTCCCAAGGCTGAGCCTTCACCTCAAGTCTACTGGCAAATCATTCCATGTTGCTGCCAAGCTTCCCAGCAACACTGGAGAGTTTGAATATGTAAAACACCAGGCATTGACCTGGAAGATCGGCAGGACAGTTGGCTCCTATAAATAGATATGCTTTGGAAACCTTCTGGTGTGGATCACCAGAAACCTTGCTCATGGGCAGTGGGTAAACCTTTCTTTTAATGACCACCACCGTCTGGGGCAAATAGCAGCATTCATAAAAGGGGGCCGTAAAAAAAAGTGAAGGAGGAAGATGGACAGACATACACAGCAGTGCGGAGTAAATTAATCAGGGCTGAGAGTCTGGGAGAAACCCACGGACATCACCTTTACGGTGGACATCACAACACTAACTTTGCAGAATAGAGACTTCCAGTTTGGAAGGAAATGTAGGAGTCTGGAAGAAAAGCAGTGGGGGGGGGGGGTACATGAAGGAGTGATGGGGGTGTCTGAAGAGAAACGTGAAGGCCAGTTCTGTCGATCTTCCCACAGGACTGGACGTGACTATGAACAGCAGAATCCAGCACCAAGTATGGAACGCTGCGACACTGACCCCTAGGGACTGACAGGGCTGTGCCTGCCTGCTGTGACCCAAAGGCAAGGTAAGAATGACTGGGAGGTTCGAAGGGACTCCAGGCTGTTGGATCGCTCTAAGAGATTAGAGTCGCGGTTTCCCAGACTTGTGGCAGACCAGAACCTGAGGTGTTGGGCTGGGACCAAAGGAGTCCCATAGGTGCTGGGCGGAGCGCTCTCTCACCTGCGGAGCACCAGGAAGCTCAAGACCAGCAGCAGCAGGAGTCCGAGTGTGCGGCCCGGCCTCCGCCGCAGGCTCCACTTAGGCATCTTGCGAACGCTGCTGGTAGACACCCGGGTTCCCACCCCAGCAAGACTCAGCGGCGCGCCAAAGCCTTGGCCCGGAGGGGCGGGGCCGCTCACTGGTTACCTGGGCAACCATGTTACGCCCAGCCCAGCCCACTGGCGCCCATTGGCTGAGGTTTAGGGTCCCGCCTCCACTCCCTGGCCCTGCAGGGACAAGGGACCCGGCGGGCGACCAGGACAGGGAGGGGCGGAGCTGGCCTGTTGAGGGGCGGGGCTGTCGAGGGGCGGGGCGATCTCAGCCCAGGCCCAAACTTGTCTGAGAGTTCCCCAGCTGAAGTTGCCTGCTGAGTTTAAATAGGAACCTAACAGTTAACAACGTCCCACGTCAGCCTGGTTCCCACTCTGAATCGCAGAGGCACTTAAGTTTAGGGTCTTTTCCTGCATATGAGTGCAGACAGGTATAGAACTATTGGGCCTGTGTTGCTGCATCTTTGAATATTCAAACTGGGAGAAAGTCACTCCCCACAGCGTTACATTATAAGCAAGGATTAAGTGTGCCTGGCAGGAGAATTAAAAAAAAAAAAAAAGTCTTTTAAAACAACTCCAAGTTTGAAAAGAAAAAACGGTTTTGAAGTAATAACTCATGTTAAAAGCTAGGACATTGAATAATTTACTTAAGATTATTTGAGAGCTGAGTGTCACTCAAGTCCAGTAGCACTAAATGAAGACCAAAATATTCTGCTCTTGGTTCCGCAGGTCTAGTGCAGGCCTCAACACCTAGCACATTGAACGCTTATTTTTAAAAGAGCCATAATTAACATTTTAAATTTGTGCTGGAGAGGTGGCTCAGCCATTAACAGCAGAGGACCTGAACTCATTTCTTAGTGTCCACATTGGTGGCTCACACAGCTTTTAATTCCAGTTCCAGGAACTCCACACATGTGCATGCACATGCATACACACACTATACATAATTAAAAATGAAACAAAATAATTATTACATTTAAGGAAGGGCTGAATATAGTTACTCTGGTACAGAATCATGTCCCAGCAACATCATCTGATATTTAGGTAACATTTATTCCAGCATCAGGCAGTGTTGCAGAGCATTGGTTTGTGGAGCATCTTTCCAGCTGCAGGTCTGAATTTTTATACAAATATATAAAGCTGACAAACAATAAGAGAAATTTCAGTTCCAAGAACAAAGACAAAAAAGTTGGCCAGAAGGGTCTTTTTTTTCTAGCATAGCTAAATACTTGGTAAAGAAGCAAATTGGAGAGAGGGGAAATGTAAACAAGTAAACAGGAGGAGGGGGAATATCCTACCCAAATAAGGAAGGATAGACGGCGGCTTTGCATAGAATACTGTACCATCGGTCCAGGGGTATTGCTTTAGAGACACAGAGGGAAGTAGAGCCCTCTGAAATCAGCAACCAGGTCTCCTAAAATCCAAATGTGTTCTACAGTGCTTCAGCAGAGGAGAACTTAGTGTTTGCTAAGGCTGTGATGGAAACTTTGGGGTTTAACTTGGATTAAAAGGTAGACTATCAGTTACACAGACAAAGCATCAGAGGTTGGCCCACACGTTAGTTCTGCTTGTGTGAGACACGTCCAGTTATGGTGGCAAGTGTCAGGGCTCTTGAGAAATGAAATTAAGAATATGAGGGAAATTCTAGAAATAAGTTAGGACCAGGTTAATCACAGACCAAAACGAAATAGGAAATCCTAAAATGAACATGTTAGCCCTGGAAAAGAGAAGAGAATTAAGTCGAAAGGCAAAAAGCCTCCAAAGTCCAGATAATGTGGTGTAGCACTGGGAGGAGCTACACACTCAGGGAATGCTCAGAACTGTGTCTGCGGCCTCCACAATCCAACACCCTCACCCAAAACCTCAGCCTTTGTAAAGCTGGGTGACCATGATCTGACTCATTAACAAAAAAGAAAAAAAAAACCAACACCAACACCAACAAGGGCTGTGGAAGCTCATCTGGCCTCAGCCTATACAAAGAACTATAGGTAGCTAAAGCATGCTGAGAGCGGGAGAAATCGTTTTCCCCAAGGAAGAGTACACCAATTGGCTATTCAATATGAAACAGTCAGGCCTGAAAACTCATGCGTACAAGTATGTTTTATACACCATGCGTTATACAGACTGAGCAGGCTGTGTGTATATTATAACAATGAACAAAAGCAGCCATGATTTTGAAAGAGAACAAGAAGTGTTATACAAGAAGGTTTGGGCAGAAGAAAAGGAAGTGGGAAATGATACAGTTACATCATCTAAACTCAGAAAGAAATAGGCGATAGACTTTTAATAACTACTTCCTAAATGCCGAACACTGTTTCAGATACTTGCAGACACTTCAAACATATCAGTAGACACAATAGGCTATGGTCTCATCCCTTTAAAAACTCATTATTCTGGCTGGGAAAGAAACCCGGCAAAATTGTTTTAGCATAGTAAAGCAATATGCTGTAGAATACTCTCAGTGGTAGTAAACATCCAATCAAAATAAACATAGACAAGGGGAGGGGGGCTAGGAGTGGGTTCTAGAAGACTGCAGAGAAGAAGGAGCCCCAGAAAAATGTTAACTGAGCTAAGATCTGAAGGAGGTGGGAGTTAGCAATTGGTTGAGGAAAGGGTGTCTAAGGAAAAACAACAACAACAACAACCAGTGGACGGGCACTGGGGCAGGACCAGGACCAGGTGTTCTACTTCAAACAAAGTCAAGGAAGCCACCAAAAGAGGATAAAGACAATGTCAAAAGACAGAAGATGAGGTCGGAGAAATGCAGAGGTCAGGCTAGGGAGGGCTAAGAGTGAAATTGTTTGGATGAACTATTGGTTATGATTTAGAAAGATCATTTTGGCCATTGTGCTTAGTATCTCAGGAACAGGAAAGACTAGGAGAAAAGCAGATAATTTATGATATCACAATGATCTGTGTGTTGCTCAACCTTCTGTAACTATCAAAAAAAAATCTTAGATAAATGATTTGTAGGACGGAACTCCAGTTCTCTGAAGAAGCCACATCTCTACTCAAGAGCCATAGACTACCAGGCCCTTGACTGAGCAGAACAACGTGAATATGGAGAAATGGGTTGTTAAATGTGAAGAGCCAAAGTTATCTCGAATTATGTTTTACCAGTCATTTTTATCAACTTGCCTATCTGACCCTATAACTTCCATATAAGTTCATGGAAACTGTTGTTAAGCTTGTTACTTGTCTAATCTCCATTCATCCAGAGGCTAAGAATGCAATAGTACCTCAGTTCTGAGTCTGAATACTTTACAAGGCTCACTATAGTTCTGTGTGATATAGACATCCCAATGATATTATCATCAGAACTGATACTGGCTCCGAAGAGGAAGATAACAGTGGCGGCACTGAGACGTGCTAGATGTCTGGAAATGTTTGAAATGGTGAGGGTATTTCTAAATCTATGCATTATTTGTGGAATGAGAAATCACGAAGACCAAAATGATGCTAACGTATTAAACTTGAGAAGCTGTAAGAACCAGAGTTGTCACTGCCTGACACGGGGAGGCTATGAGAAGAATGAATTTCCTGGGGGATATCAGGATCCAGGCTTTTGTTTACAGAGTTTAAACTGTGGGAGACATATAAGTGGTGCCCAATATAAATGCAAGTACAGTGTTAAATATAGAAGGAAGAGTCTGGCATGAAGGTACCAAGTAATTTACAGAATAGTGCTTTGATTTACATCACCAGTGAACTAAGCATGACAGATAAAGAGGACCAAGTGCAAGTTCTGGTACACCTAGTAAGAAAGAAGAGGAATTCATGGGGCAGCAGCCCCTGTAAAACAGAAGTCAGAATACGGGGTGTCAGTCTGTATTTCTGCCCTGCTGGGGTGTCGGAATGCCACCGACAGGTCACTCAGGGAAGGCGAAAAGCAGTCTAAGATAGTGGTCCCAGCCTGTGTTTCTCCAGGTGAGAAACAGCAGGAACTGGGATGGAGGCCGTGGTTCTCAGACTCCTGTGTACCCAGCTGCTGCTGGGGGCCGTGAGGAGTTGGGAATGGTGGTCCACGGGCCTGCAGTGTGCCTGGGACAGGGCAGAATCCGGCTCAGTTCCAAGGGAGTGCCAAAGTAAGGAGTGGCTGGAAGAGAGGCCCTCTACAGGAGACTTAGGCACTGTTGTGTTTGATGACTTCCACCCCCACCCACCCACGCCCAGGTCCTTGGAGGAAACAATCCTTGCTTGTCCAAATTGTTTTATTCATGGCGGATGAGAATGCTTTTGTCTGCCCGGCAGTGGTGGTGCACACCTTTAATCCCAGCACTTGGGAGGCAGAGGCAGG
>NC_034599.1:21868193-21869323 GCF_900095145.1 Mus pahari
GAGTTCCAGGACAGCCAGGGCTATACAGAGAAACCCTGTCACGGAAAAAAAAAGAGGATGCATTCATCTTATTCAGGATGAACCAGAGATTACCTTTCTCAGGAAGGGATGCCCAGGAAGGGAAGTTTATTGGCTGAACACTATCTAGATACCTCATTAGCATGGAGAACTTCAGGTTTTCATTCTACTGTGGCCAAGACAGGAACCTGCTCAGAGCTAGTTCTATCTCCTGCCCTTCGCAATTACGAGACTTACCAGGATTCTGAACTCGCCAGTTCTTCTGTCTGACAGCACAGTTCCATTGCCCCACAGTGGGGTGTCCTGAAAGGTGCTAGGAAGAGTGTCCTAGGCAGAGGCAGTGATAATGAACTGTGATAATGCAGCTGCTGAGAATGGACAAAGTATGCGGAATGCATCAGATACTGGTAAGCTTAACCAATCTATGTCGATTAGATATGCACGGTGAGTTCAAGGCCAGCATGGGCAGCTCAAAATAAAAACACCTAAAGAGTTTGGGGATCTGATGTACTGGTAGAGAATCTGCCTAGAAAGGGCCCAAGGCTGAGCCTCAGACCCTTATTTATGCACACGTAATTAATAATAATAACGATAATAATAATATTATTAATAATAACCTTAAGATGATGTGACAGGGTCAACTTGATGGATAGCTGTGAGGGAGTGTCTTGATGAGGTTAGTGAAGGGTTGCCTTGATTAGGTTCAAGGTGGGAGGCTCCGCTCTGAAAGTAAAAGACATTACTCCTTAGGCGGGGGGGTCCTAAGCTGCATAAAAAGGAGTGAGGTCTCTGCGTGCCAGCATTTGCCCCTCTTAGCTTCCTGACTGCAGATGTCATATGACCAGACATCTCAAGTTCATGCTCCCTTGACTCATGGTTCATCCACTGCCAGGATGGTCCATGACCTCGAACCGTGAGCCAGAACAAACCATTTCTGCCCCAAGTCAGAGTATTTTTTTAATTATTATTATTTTCTTTATTTACATTTCAAATGCTATCCCGAAAGTTCCCTATACCCACCCCCCCCGCCCCTGCTCCCCTACCCACCCACTCCCACTACTTGGCCCTGGCCTTCCCTTGTGCTGGGTCATATAAAGTTTGCAAGACCAAGG
>NC_034599.1:21869334-21870374 GCF_900095145.1 Mus pahari
CCTACCCACCCACTCCCACTACTTGGCCCTGGCCTTCCCTTGTGCTGGGTCATATAAAGTTTGCAAGACCAAGGGGCCTCTCTTCCCAAGTCAGAGTATTTTACCGAAGCAACAGGAAAATAACAAAGACAGATGGCAAGCATAGAGAACTTATTTAAGGATCCATACCAGAAAGGGGATAAGATAAACACTATGGTAGGTGAGGATGGAAGAGGGAAGGAAGGGAATGGCTCAAGAGAAGCACCCTGTGCTCATTTCTCTTTATGGAGAAGATACAGATGGAGCATGAAGGCTGTCAGTGACCTTGCTTAAAAGATAGTGAAAATCAGTGATGGAGGACAGAGGACCAAGGGCTACATCTCTGAGGAATGGAGGGACCTGGTTACCAACCAAAGGCAGGGGCTTCCCAGGGAATACATAGGACGATTTCGGACACTGCCGTATGCTGAGTGATAGAGAGGTACTTGGGTTATTTCAAATGCAGTGTAACTTGGCCATGACTGAGAACTAGGCCTATCATTGGAATTGCTGCTAATATCTGAACATTCAAATATAGGGGTCCATGAGAGATGTGAAATAAAGTGAAATGTGCAAGTTTTATTGGGCAGCCAGAGTGAAATAAAACCACCAGGCTCATCAGCCTTAGGTTAGGCCACTGAAGCAGCAAGCTGCCCCAGAAACCTCACAAGCAGTTCTTGGGTGAGTTTCTCTCAATGGTGGCATTATTACAGTTGAGCTCAACAAGCTATGTAAGGTGAACCAACACATCTGTGTCCTTACTGAAGAATGGCAGGGCAGAGCAAACTAAACCAATGTTCAGTGCTCATCTCCCGTTGTCTGTGGGGTCATATTTACACTCTTTCATCATGGGTCCTTTCATATGTTTGTTATATCTTAACATCCTTTCACCCATGTCTTCTTCAGGAAAACATTCTTTCACATGGTTACTGTATTAGTCAGGGTTCTCTAGAGTCACAGAACTTACAGATAGTCTCTATATAGTAAAGGAATTTATTGATGACTTACAGTCTGCAGTCCAA
>NC_034599.1:21870385-21872115 GCF_900095145.1 Mus pahari
TCCCAGCCTCCAGATTAGGTTCACTGGTGAGCCTTCCAATTCTGGATTGTAGTTCATTTCAAATATAGTCAAGTTGACAACCAGGAATAGCCACTACAGTTACTTTACCAATAATACATCCTTCACCTGTGTGCCCCCAGCAAAATATCATTTGATATAACTAACCTTCCAAAGAAACTAGAAGTTTCCTCTTCAACCCACTTGCTATAGGTATTGCCCCAAAGATCTATAAGTCAAGGGCTCATTCCCCCAGAGTGGTGCTATTGAAATTTGCTATGATCTAAGATCTAGGTCCTTGGGTCTTTGGGGATATGTCATAGTAGGACAGATCTCAAGAGATGACTGGGCTTTTTCTTTACTCCATTCTGAGGTATAATCTCTCATCTACTACTGGTATACTCTCAGCATGTTGAAGGTATCTGCAGAGCCTCTGCTAAGGCCATCTGAACTCCGGAGACTGCAGGCTTAATAAACCTATTCTTTATAAAGCTAGCCACCCCTGACATTTCATTGACAAGACAGGAAGCTGAATAGCACACCATTCATGGTATTGAGCAGAATGTTTGCAAACTGAGTTTCACTCTATTCATGAGACTTCAGGGAAAAAAGTATTTACTTAAGACTTTTTGCTAACTTGTATGAGGAAAAGAATTTCCAGAGTCGTATGCAGCTATATTTATGACAAACTATTCTGTCCATAGCTAGAATAAAGAATACAAATAATAAACCATGTATGAAAAAGATGGTGCATTAGGCAGAGACCAAACATTCTTATTCCCACCAAGCATGTGTCAGAGAAAAATCATTTCATATAACTTTCAGTGTATAAAGACTGAGCTGAAGAAATAAAAAAAAAAAAAAAACTAAGCTGAAAAAGTTTATCAGAGAAATCCCCATATTCTGTTTTCAGTACTGAAAGACTTTCAAAATTAAGGACATCCTATAAAATATACTAATAAAGTCTTTTTCACTTGGGTTTTATCCAGAAGCCATTATACATATAGATTTATGTAAGGTGTTTAGATATGAAGAAACAAGGTTTGTCCTGCAGAGTGGCAGAGCATGGGAGAATGATGAGTTAGCAGAACTTCTTCTCCACTCCCGTGTTGTCATGAATTCTTTTCATCTGATACTAGGAAGTAATTTTTCGTACGTTTGTTTGCTTTTCTGAAGCAAGGTCTTTCTATGTAGTCAAGGCTTATTATCCTCCAGCCTTACCCTCCTATGTACTCCATACACTGGGTTTACAGGGATGAGCTATCACACCTGGCAGAAAACTAAGAACTACTTATAATGACAACTTAGGAAATAAAGTTATTGTGCATTTGTAGCCAGAAAAAAAACAGAGATGGTAGAGGTCCTAAGTGCTTAAGGAATTACAAATGTAGGTGTTTCACTCAGAACCTTCAATTCCATATTGCAACATGGCCTCCATACGGTTAAGGTGAATTTTTTCACCTAGAAAACACGGAACGTATAACATTCTTTCCCTCTCTTTCACTTTTTGATTTTTTTTTAAATTTTTTATTAGGTATTTACTTCAGTTACATTTCAAATGCTATCCCGAATGTCCCCTATACCCGCTGCCTGCTCCCCTACCCACCTACTCCCACTTCTTGGCCCTGGTGTTCCCCTGTACTGGGGCATATAAAGCTTGCAAGGCCAAGGGGCCTCTCTTCCTAATGATGGCCGATTAGGCCATCTTCTGCTACATATGCAGCTAGAGACAC
>NC_034599.1:21872170-21880183 GCF_900095145.1 Mus pahari
GGGCCCTGTGTTCCATCCAATAGCTGGCTGTGAGCATCCACTTCTGTGTTTGCCAGGCACTGGCATAGCCTCACAAGAGGCCGCTATATCAGGGTCCTTTCAGCAAAATCTTGCTGGCATATGAAATAATGTCTGCGTTTGGTGACTGATTATGGGATGGACCCCTGGGTGGGGCAGTCTCTGGATGGTCCATCATTTCGTCTCAGCTCCGAACTTTGTCTCTGTAACTCCTTCCATAGGTGTTTTGTTCCCAATTCTAAGAAACAACTCATCAATGGTTTTCAAAAGGTCTTGGGAGAGGAAGCAGACTGCCATGCTATACAAGCGATGTTTTCCAAGCACTGAGTAGTTTGCTTGAACTCTCTCTCTCTCTCTTTCTCTCTCTGTCCTCCTGTGACAGATAAAATGTAATTATCCAGCTTCCTGCTCCTTCCATCATGCCTGCCTTGCCACCATGGTAGACTGTATCCCCTCTGGAACCATAAGCTTTTAGCCGTGGTATTTTATCACAGCAATAGAAAAGTTCCTAACAGAGTTGAGTGTGATTCCCAGACCCACATGATAGAAAGAGCACACTTATTCCTGAAAGTTGTCCTCTGACACACACACACACACACACACACACACACTCACACAAATGTAAATGATAAAAGCCAAATAATATATTTTATGATTATATGAACACAAAATTTTCACAATAGTCCATCCCTAAGACACAAAGGGTGAAGGGTGGCTGCCAGAAAATGCTGAGAATGGGGGGATGTGAGAATGAGAGTGAGTGTTAAAAAACATAAGGATTTCTTTTTGTTGTGAGGAAAATATGCTGGAATCAGGTGCCGTTTATGATAAATAATAGTGATCACCAATATTGACAGGATCCAGATTCACTATCAGACAACCCCATGAGTGTGTCTCGAAGAAAATTTCTAGACTGGGTTAAGTGGTTGGGGAAAACCCACCCCAACTGTGGGTGATTCGATTCCATGGGTTGGGATCCTGGACTGAAGAAGAAGAAGAAGGCAAGGTGAGAACCAACATTTACTCTCTCTCCTTCCCAACTATGGATGCAACTTAGTCAGGCGACTCATCCTCCTGCCAGCATGACCCACACATCATGAGGGACGTCATCGTCGAACTGTGAGGCAAGATAAACCCTTTCTTTCTTAATCTTGCTTTGCTCAGGTATTTTGTCCCACGTGTGAGAAAAATAACAAATGGTATTTTTTAAAATGTTTTTACCGCCTATAATTTTCAAAAGGATTTGTGCTTCTTGGGCAATAGCAGCCGCTAGTGCTTTCTGCTCACCCACACACTGCTTCTTAGTGTCTTACTTTAAAAGAATGGATGTGGGGATTAGACGGGGCTCTGCCAGTAAAAGTATGCACTGCTCTAGCACGGGACCAGAACTCCATCTCCTAGAACCCATGCTAGGTGGCTCAAAACCCCGGCAACAACAGCTCCAGGGGAATACAGTATCCCTGCTCTCTGCTCTCTGGGAATGTTTGTACTCATATGTACATGTCTACAAACACACACACACACACACACACACACACACACTTTTTAAAAAAGAGAAGACTACATATCAGTGTCATATTTTAGTATTTCTATTTTTATTGAAAAAAAATGAGAATTTAATGATCAAAATGAGCATATGTGAAAGGGTGCAGAGGATTCCTTCCTCAGACATCTGACTTAACTACTCATTATATTGCTTGAAGCCTATGGGCATTACAGTAAACAAGGTAAGAATGTCTTGTAAGGCATTAATTGTTGGAAGTTGGGCTAGTATATTCTGAATATGAGAGACTGTGTTAGGCTTCAAATAGTGTGATTAGAGAAGATTGGCTGGATTTTTCATGAATGTGGGCTGATCTCACTGATTCCTGTCCACTATGATAAGAGGCCACACAATATCCAAAAGACCAAGAAGGAATAAACCCATTGCCAGGCTTTGCTGCCACATATATCTGGATCAAACCAAATTGCTGTTTGATCTTTGATTGGATGTCACTCAAGAGATCACCTTGAAGGCAAACAGGACAGGGTAGTGCCTAAGATGTTGATGGTTGGCCTATGTTAACTTCTCCTCTAGCACACACACACACACACACACACACACACACACACACACACAAAACCATGCATTTACAAGCCACTATTTCAATAATCTCTTTAGCAAAGAAAAGCCAGCATGCCTAATTTCTCCTGTGTTAAAGATAATTCTTTTCCTCCCAACTGAGCATGAGAAAGCAGGAGTTAAATTTGTTTTTATTTTTGTTTCTTTCTAAAGGCATATCTTGACAGAGAATAAGAACCTACTAAGAATTAAGCATTTAACTAGATAAATTTGTTTATTAAAGGTTTTGATGTCTATAGCCTAAAGATAGTAATTAAATGGATAGTATGAGATATGTAACAATTTCTCTGGGTATTTACGTTATTTTCATACGCTTCTCCTGATGGTACTATGTTGAATATTCTTAGCAGGGATCAGCATCACCGGCAGCATCCGGCCATCCAGAGCTCGTTTTGTAGCACTCTTGCAGCTGGGGTCTCTCTCTTGTCTGGATGTCAAAACCCTTCTGTACCTTCTCAAACACAATGACCTGAGAGGAAAGAAAACTGCGAGTGAGAACCGCCAGTCTAGCTGTACAGGCTGAAGAAAACGCCGGAACTGGAGGAGGAAGATCCATCTCATGGTTGATGACACCTTGAGGCAGGGTTGGGTAACTCACCTCGTTGTCTTCTGGATGAAGCCAGGGACCTGGAAGGTACAGTGTTCTCTGAGGTCCAATGTCCCAGTATCTTCCAAGATTACGTCCATTGATGAACACAAACCCATAATGCCAGTTCTGGAAGACATGGGGGCAGGGGAAGGGTTAAGAGATGGGAACATAGAGTGAGAGCAGAGCATTGTGGAGCAAGAGCGAGTTCGAAAACAACTTAGAGGGCAAAACATTTAGAACTTCTTCCCACAGTCTGAGAATAAGAAAGAAGACGATGGAACCAACCCTTGCCTGGAGATGCACTATGGTCCTTCTGACTAATGTGGTGTTACATTTTTAAAGCAGGGGTTTTAATTTCCAAAATAAGAACAAGATAAATGGATGAATAGTGATAAGCAAAGCTACATGGCCTTTTTAAGTCTATTCTTATGTTTATTTATTTTATTTGTATAGGTCTGAGTATTTTTCCTCAGAGTACGTGTGTGCCCCTCGCATGCCTGGGTCTAGATGAGGCCAGAGGAGCACATCAGATCATTTGGTGCTGGAGTTAGACAGCTGTGAGTCACCATATGGGTACTAAGAACTGAACCCAGGTCCTCTGAAAGAGCAATCAGTACTTTTAACTGTTACACCATCACTCCAGGATAAACATAAACTCTTGTAATCTACTGGGAAAACATCAAATAGTTATAGAAAAAAAATATTTAGGACAAGAAAACAAAAAAGACAAGGAGACTTCCTGGCAAATTTTTCCACTAAGAGACATCTGACTCTGTGGGAGGTGCTGAGAAGCTAAAGGGGCCTTTCCTGGCCTCACAAAGGGTAAAGTTATAACTATCGAGGAAACTCATCAAATAGTGTACTCTCTGGGTTTGGACTCTAAGGGAATATAGCCTTAAACAGGGTGAGATAAAAATAATTCATTCACCAGAAGTCTTAATATGCTAGGAGCTAAGTGACAGTGCATTTACGACCAAAGTTCTATATGACTTCAATGTTGTATTCCTTGTAAAGCCCTCATAAAACCAGCTGAAAGACTGATTTGTTTAAACAAGGATTAAACAAGATAATCAAAGTTTTGGTAAACCCAAGAGGCCACAAATGAATGCTCCCATATAGCATCTACCATATATAAATCAGTTATTTAATTTAAATGCATATAAAAATACTAAGTTGTCATTCCCTGAGATTATATACATACAGATAGCATATGAACTTAATGTGTTACATGTATGTATTTATGAATATAATATATATTCAACAGTTAAAGAAAAAGGGGCCATTAATTTGAGAGAAAATAGGGGAATATTTGGGAGTAGATGGAGGGAGGAAAGGGAGGGAGGAAAGGGAGGGAGGAAAGGGAGGGAGGAAATCATGTAATTATATAATAATTTTAAAATATTGTTTTTCAAAGGTTAAGGCCTGCTGCTGGTGTTGTGGTCCTCTTAAGAATGATGGTGGCTTCTCAACAATTACATAGCCCTTTGGGATTGGTTACCATGCTTAAGGGCAGTTGCTAATGCTTCACTATTTACTGGTTACCTAAATACTGATTACAGAGCAGGCATGGGTAGTCTGAACCCCATATTAGGTCTCTAATGTCCTGGAAATAAAGCTATCTCTGACGAGTAAGTGAATAGAGATCACAGCACTATTCTTGGTCAACAGACTCATGTCCTATCCCATTTTGCTTTAAAATCTTGCCAGAACTTTGGTCAAGTCACCCTGTTCCCTATTTCATAAGAGCCTCTAATGTGTGGTTGCTCAGCACTAATAAGTAGCTATGTCAAGCAGAAGGAAAAAGAAAAAAGTCCAGACTGAGCTCTGGCCAAGTGAGGAAAAGAATGTAATTTGCAGATGAAGCAAGCCAATGATAGTGAATCTCTAACTGGTTGCATTACAGTCTCTTTCCATGGGTTCTCGGAGGCAAAAAGTCTTTGATACAAAAGTCTGAGAAACTGATCCTGATTCAAAAATAGAACAAAATAAAAGGAGAAGAGCATTAACTTTATTTTGTAGGTTCAAGAGATGTCTGCTCAGTTTTTATGCACATGGTACAATTTAGAAAGAGAGGGCTCTTTTAAACACAAACAAAAAAGAAATTTAACCCGGAAAGAGGATCCACGGGCTTCTTCAGGCAGTAAATGCCTCAAAAGAAATGGCAGTCTGTACTGCAAAGAACACCGGAGGAAAGACTCAGACACTGTAAAAGGAAACTCCAGATAACACTGCAGCTAAGTGTGTGGTCTTGTCCAAACGGATTTTCTGCCTGCCTTTGGTTCCCTCCCTTCCTCTACACAAATCATTCCCTCCTCTTTTCTTCCTTCCTTCCTTCCTTCCTTCCTTCCTTCCTTCCTTCCTTCCTTCCTTCCTTTCTTTCTTTCTTTCTTTCTTTCTTTCTTTCTTTCTTTCTTTCTTTCTTTTTAAATTCAGTTTACATCTCATTCACAGACCCCTCTCTTGGCCACCCTCTCCCACAACCTTCCCCTCCCCTCTCTCCACCTCCTCTGAGAGGTTGGGGCCCCTTTGGGTGTCTGCCCACCCTGGCATATCAAGTGTCTGTGGGGCTTGGCTAGACACAACCTTTCCCACTGAGGCCAGACAAGGCAGCCCAGCTAGAAGAACATATCCACAGACAGGCGACAGCTTTAGGGATAGTTGCTGCTCCAGTTGTACAGGACCCACATAAAGACTAAGCTGTACATCTGCTACATATATGTGGGGAGGCCTATGTCAAGTCAGTGTATGCTCTTTGGTTGGTAATTCAGTCTCTGAGATCCCCAAGGGTCTAGGGACTCTGAGACATTTCAAAACAAAACAACAGACATTCAGACATTTTCTATCTTTGTGGGCAAAGCCCTCTCCATATCAGACTGAGGGAGTTGACAAAGCCTTCCAATGGACCAAGTATTAGTGTTTCTGAATGATTAGCCAGTATACACAGAAACTATTAACCATAGCTTCCCAGATTATTGTAGCCTGAGATGGTCTTCCCATAGAGAACCCTTATACCAAGATTATTCAAGCCTGCCTCTTTGTTCAGATGTGTACCACAAACCTACTTTTAAAATCACTATTCTATTGCTGTGAAGAGACACTATAAACCAGGACAGTTTAGAGAAGAAAGCGTTCAATTGGAGGCTTGCTTACAGTTCCAGAAGGTTAGCCACAAATAACATGGCTGGGTAGACAACAGGCAGGCATGGTTCTGGAGGAGTATTAGAGAGAAAAGGAGAATGAGCATGGTATATTTGGCTTTAGAAAACTCAAAGCCCATCCACGGTGACACACCTTCTCCAACAGGCCATACCTCCTTGTCATTCCCTAACACTTCCACTAACTGGAGACCAAGCATTCAAACATATGGGCCAATAGGGACTGTTCTCATCCAAGCCATCACACCCATCTCTGTATCCAGCTATATACAATAAACCTACCTCCTCAACTCATATGTATAAAACAAAGCAGATTTTCCAAGTTGTTGTTTTTGCTGGTGTGTTTTCATTAGAGCACATGTGGCCCATCTGACACCATCTTTTCTGTTCCTGTGTCTGTCCTTTGTTCATTCCTTCATCATCCTAGTCATGTTTCCAGAACAAAGCCGTGCAGGACATGGCAATGTACGGAGAGAAGAATAGCATTCAACAAGAACTGTACTCTTATCCAGAAGAGCAGGACAAGCCATAGGCATGCTGCCAGGAGAGAACTTCCAAGTAGATTGTACAGTCATGTCAACTACCCCAGGAGGATTCAAATATTTTAATTTTCATGGATTCCTTGGCTTGGGAGGGGAAATAGAAGCCTTCCATGACAGGACAGAAAAAGCAGAAAAGAAATTATTCGAAGGTGTTTAAAAGAAATTATCTCTAAGTTTGGCCTATACCAGTTGATCCATAGTAACAATGGGTCCGCTTTTACTTCAAGGATAGAAGATAGGATTTCTGAGAAGCTAGGAACCATGAACACTCTAACCCTCACGTGTCAATCACACTTAACGTCACCTCAGCCAAACTTTGTCAGAAAGCTACTTTCACCCATTGCCCTGAATCACATAGGAGGAGGGGCTACTAAAGAAACTCAAGATTCCCTCTATGAAATGTTATATGAAAAAAATCCATCCTGAGAGGTATTCGTTCCAACAGACTCCTGCAGAAATTGAACTGCCAATAATCACACAAGCCATCTAGAGCAAGCAATGCCCACCCTTATTAATATACAGACCTAAAAGTATATTCTGATTCAGGGATAAGATTTCACACCATCAACCAGCAGTATACACATTTCAAAACCTAGAAATCAGGGTCCATTAAGAGCGGTGTGGTGGTTTGAATAAGAACTGCCCCCATAGGCTCATATATTTGAATGCTAGTCTTCAGGGAGTAGCACTATTTGAGAAGAATTAGGAGGTGTGGCCTTGTTGGAAGAAGTGGATCACCTACAACAGACTTAGAGTCTTTCTTCCTGCTGCCTGTGGATCCAAAAGTAGAACTATCTCAATTAATTTTCCAACAACATGTATGCCTGTGTGTAACTATGCTCCTCACCATGATGATAATAAACCAAATCTCTGAAACTATAAGCAAGCTCCTATTAACTCTTATTAATTTTTAATAAGAGTTGCTGTGGTCATGGCATCTCTTTACAGCACTAGAACAAAAAAGACAAGTAGCTTGACCCAATGTGGACAAGACTTTTGTCTTAATCATTGCTCTATTGCTGTGAAGAGACACCATGACCACAGCAACTCTTACAAGTGAAAACATTTTACTAAGGGCTGGCTTACAGTTCTAGAGATCTATTCCACTATCATCAAGGCAAGGAACATGTTGGCAGGCCTAGCAGTGCTGGAGAAAGAGTTGAAAGTTACATCTTGATCCATAGGCAGAGAGAGAGAGAGAGAGAGAGAGAGAGAGAGAGAGAGAGAGAGAGAGAGCGAGCTTGGACCTGGTGTGAGATTGGACCTGGTGTAGGCTTTTGAAAACTCGAAACTTTTTCCAACAAGGTCACACTTCCTAATACTTTTCAAATAGTGCCACTCCATGATTACTAAGCATTCAAATATATTAGGTCATGGGAGCCATTTGTATTCAAAGTATCACAGCCTTATTGAATATTTGTTCAAGCATAGCCCCCTGGATTTATACCAGATTAATGAGAACACAGAACCAATGTTCTAGAGACAGGATTTTCATTTGTTTGGTGGGGGTTTGTATATACCGTTTTGTGTGTGTGAGTGTGTGTGTGTGTGTGTGTGTGTGTGTGTGTGTGTGTGTGAGTGTGTGTG
>NC_034599.1:21880815-21898799 GCF_900095145.1 Mus pahari
GGATGGTTGTGAGCCACCATGTGGTTGCTGGGATTTGAACTCAGGACCTTTGGAAGAACAGTCGGGTGCTCTTACCTGCTGAGCCATCTCACCAGCCCCTATTCCCACTTTTTCTAAACTTAAATTTTATTTTTAAAAGATTAGAAGACATGCATCCTGGCTTTTAGAAATATCCCCTGAGGAATCAGAATAAGTGACATTGTCTGGATGGTTCTGGAGACTTCAATTGGGAAGCTTAGGCGTATTTGTACGGATACCATGTTGGAAGAAAACACATTCATGAGCAAGTTCAGTTTAAGATGTATGTTAATGAGCATGCTCGGTTTAATGTTCAATAAGAAAAGATGATGGACACATTCCTAGGCATGACCCCAAGGTCCTGGGGCTCATGTTTGAAATGTTGATAGGAAAAATTTAGGGCGTACTCAGCTTATGTCATTAAGATGGGAGATGGAAGTACTTCTGGGCATGATGGGTTTCTTTAGCTCAAAAAGGGTTTTGTTCGCCCCTTAAGGGCTCTTGTCTCATTTAGCTATTAACAAATATGCTACTCTTGCTCACCATGCCAAAATATGTCACTCCTCACCCTAGGGGGTAGATTCTGCATCATCATCATCATCATCATCCTAAAGTAAGCCAGTAAGCCTTAGAACCCTAAGGACCTCCCAGAACACTATAATTTGTTTCTATTGTATTTTTTTAACCACAACATTTAAAGGCAGATATTTTTATGAGACAAACCACAAAATTAGACATTATTGTTAAGAGGAGACAAAGGGAAATTCTGGAGCCAAAGAAGTTAAAAATGTAAATAAGAAACACAGTTGAAAGCTTCAACAACAAAACTGATCAAACTGATGAATTTCAGAACAAATATAGAAACCTATTTGGTAAAACAATAGTAAAAACTTCCCAAATATTAGAAAAGATCCAGATAACCAGGAAACTCAAAGAATCTCAATTATCATCTACCAGGAAGGTTTCCTTTGAAGCACATTATTATCAAACCAACAAAACTTCAAAGATGCCACCAACTGGATTTAGTTGGTCCCTCAACCCATGGGAGAATCAGGATTCTGGTACTCAGATGGACAAGGAGTTGGCGGGGTGACAAACAGACATGAACGCTGCTTGAGTCCTGGCCCAAAGATTATCTCTCCTGTACTGAGGACAGATGCCAGGGGAACAATTCAACTTTCTGTCTATGCCTCTAATTTTGGACAGTCTTTCTTAAGATGACTTATACTTAAAAATTTCTTGTTTTAATATACATTAAAACCTTGGTGCTGAGAAAGTATTGATTGTACTGTAGTCCTCTGCAAGCAATCAGTTTGGAAGCAACCATAGCCAAACTGATTGTATAATGATCCAATTTTTGCACAAAGACGAATATATTTAGATAACTCTGCCTTTGCTTTGTATGGCCGGATGGCCACAATGAGCTGCATTAGTGTTCTCATAATATGATTACTCTTGTAATAATCCTAATTAACAATATATGAGTAAGTAAAAAATCTTAAGCTTGTGATCAAACTGCAAACTGCAGTCAATGGAACACTGGCAATTTTAACCATAATTTTTAAAAGTTTCTTTTACAATATTAGAATATATCTATAACATTTGGAAAGCAAAATCCAATTTTAAACAATTTATTTGCTTTAAAAATCAATACCAGAAACATCACTTTCATGTTACAAAGTCTGGCTGCCAATTCATACATATGAATGCAAGACAGTGAAAATTTAAATGTTTCATTAAAGAGACATTGTTTTAAATCTTATCTCTTATAAGTCTAGTTTCTAGGATAAGAATCACATAAAATATTATCCCAATTTAGAAGTATCTTTAGAGACCTAGTTTCTTGGGCTGGTTCATGCCACGTGCTGTTGTTTAAAATGACTCCAACCCTGAGTTACCAGTTTTAAGCTAACTTTCTTGTTACCAATGTTACACCTTTTTAATCATACCCAATAACTTATAAGCCAATATTCTATGACCAAGACATGCAGAGCATATTTATACTTTTAAGACTAGTCTGAAACCAAATGAGGCGGCTACAAGAATCTTATAAACTTAGACCAATCAAAGAATTTTTTCTAGCTATTTCAAGATAAAAAGCACTTTGTCATTTGCTGAACCCAATAATCACAATTGCAGAGAACTTTTCTAGGAAAAAAACAACTATCAGCTTATTTGCCTTAGAACTAAGAAGTTGCAGACTTCTTTTTGAAAGCAGCTTTTCAGCAGGACCTATCCTGCTGTGCTGGACTCCTGGCTAAGGTGGGTGTGGGGCAACTTAAATTGGCCTCTGCTGTGCAAACAGACTGAATCAAGAGATGGACAGCCAGCAGATAAAGTTTTAACATTTTTTTTTTCTTTTCAACATGAAACATAGAACAACATTCAGACAAAGAAACAAAAACAGACACGGATTGACACTTGGACAGATTGTTGCACCAAACACAGACAATACAGAGAGGGTAGAGGACCTGATATAACTAGAACTAAGGATGTCTCCTGTAGGAGCCAGAGAGAAAACAGGATGTCTCCCGATTTCCCTTTGTCCCTGGGAGAGCTCTGAAATCCATTTTCCTTCTCCCCTGATCTCTCTCTCTCTCTCTCTCTCTCTCTCTCTCTCTCTCTCTCTCTCTCTCTCTCATGTCATTTGTATATTTAATTTTCTGTCTCACTTATTTCACCCACTTTTTTAGTGAGCAGAGTCCCATCTTTATGGAACTTTGATTTACATTAATTCTTCCAATGCTTCTCTTTACCACAGCATGGGCAAAACCTGGAGGAAGCCCCTTCTTGTTTCCCAAGGGATTTTTACAATCCTTCCTCAGGTGTCCCGGTTTTCCACAACCGAAACATGTAGCTTCATTTCCCTGAGAATGCTTTTCATTCCCATAGGTGTTCTTCACATCGGTGCTGAATTTCTATACCTTCATCATTACAGCATAGGCCTTTTGCACTACAGCTGGTGAGGTGTCTAAACATGCTTTAATGTCAGAAAAGAGAATTCAATATTGGTAAGAGGAAAGCATCAAGCTACAGAAAGGGAATCTTCAGTAAAATAGCTGTCCCTAGCACAAAAGAAAAATACAGGCAGAAGTAAATGAGATGATACATTTAAAATTCAGAAAGAAAAAATATGCCAACCAAGAATACTATACCTATATCTGTCCTTCAGAGATGAAAGAGAAGTGAAGTCCCTCTCCCCAAGACAATTAAAAACTAAGGGATTACAACAGTCACAGAGAGGAACAAGATATGTTGGAATTCTCCTTCTAATATATGTGTGTGTGTGTGTGTGTGTGTGTGTATGACAACTAAAGTCAGAAAAGCTGTTGGAATGCAGGATTCTCTAAAACAGTAAATGCACAGAAGAAAAAGATGAAATGTGTGTGTGTGTGTGTGTATGACAACTAAAGTCAGAAAAGCTGTTGGAATGCAGGATTCTCTAAAACAGTAAATGCACAGAAGAAAAAGATGAAAAACCCAAACCTAATTTTAAAAAAGAAAGAAAGAGAAAAGAAACTGACAAGCTTAGTTTGTTGGGGATTGGTTCTAATGCTTTGATTTAATCTGGAATCTGTTGAGTCCAAACACTGAAGATCCTTGTCCCCAATTGGTTTTTGATTGATTAATAAATATGCCAGTGGCTAATGGCTGGACAAAGGGAGATGGGGCAAGACCTTTAGGTTTGCATGGGCTAGGAACTAAAAGAGAGAGAGAGAGAGACAGAGACAGAGACAGAGACAGAGAGACAGAGAATCGCCATGACTTGAGGGGCGGGGGGGAGGATGGGATGTAGGAGCTACAGAAGAGAAAGGCAACCAGCCATGTGAGAATTCAGGTGGGTGGGCACTGGCCACTTCCTCAGTTGGGGCTGGGGTAGCAGGGGAAAAGTTAAGGAGTGCCCAGCTTTTGAGGTAGCCAAGGCATTTTAATTTTAACTGGTGTGTGTGTGTGTGTGTGTGTGTGTGTGTGTCTGTGTCTGTGTCTGTGTGTCTGTGTGTGTGTCTTTGTGTGTGTCTTCCATTCATGAGTCCAGATAGCCCATGGGCAGTGAACACAAGAGACTCCCCCCACCCCAGGAGCCAAAGCAGTGTAGCTAAATCCACTGCTACACATGTCTATATTCCCAGAACCTAGAAGACTGAGCCAGGCACATTGCCACAATTCAAACCAGTGGGAAAACAGAAAAAAAACAGAAAGGGAATAAAATATGCCATACCAATTTTTTTTTAATGATATACGTTATCAATGGAACCGCCATTTGAAAAGTCAAAACTCAAGCCTTGATTAGAAAACTAATCAAGAAGAAATTTTATGTGTTGCATATTTAAGCACATTTAAATATAAATATATAGTTTTGGCAAACACAGGTATGAAGTGGAATGTGGTAAAATTTTAAAGAGCGTCTGCTATTTGTTCTGTAGATGTTATAACTGTTTGAATTTTTCAGTTATATTCTCATATACCTTATACATAATGATAAATTAGGATGATCGAGAAAGATCATAGAGTTTATTAGAAGTAAGGAAGAGGAAGGCAAATCTTCCTTCAGGTATATAACGGCCTTGCTTAAGTTCCTTTTGCTTTAGGTAATTTTACATATTTTTATTTTCATTATAATATATTTATTTTATTATATTTTAGTCATATATATATTTTTTTTGAGAATTATGTATGCATTTTGTCCACATTCAACCTCCCTTCCCCAACTTCTTCACTGCTTCCCTTCCACTAAACTTTGATTTGTTTTTCACCTACATCAGGGCCAATTTGTGCCTCCCCACTATCTGTGGACATATCTCCTACCACTGGATTACAGTAGAATTATCAACAACTCTCAATAGCAAAGAATTACCAGAGGCTCCTCAGCTAGAGATCATGGCCAAGCTCCCTCCCCATGCTGGGATTGGTTCACATGTCCACCTGTTCTGATGGGTCCAG
The DNA here is from genome assembly GCF_900095145.1 of Mus pahari. Classification (NCBI taxonomy): domain Eukaryota; kingdom Metazoa; phylum Chordata; class Mammalia; order Rodentia; family Muridae; genus Mus; species Mus pahari. Next base: position 21,885,775 of record NC_034599.1, read on the forward strand.
AGACATTGTTTCCTTGCAGTCCTCTATGCCTCTGGCTCCTGAACTCTTTCTGCTACCTCTTCTACAACATCCTAGAGCCTTTAAAGGTATATCTGTGGAACTAGAGACATGCAGGAGTGTAAGCACACATGCTGCTCTTGTAGAAGAGCAGTACCAGTTACCAGTTCCTATGTCAGGCAGCTCACAACTGCTTCTCACTCCAGCTCCAGAGAATCGGACTTCCTCTCCTAGCCTCCAGGAGAAGCCACACACATCCATATGTATGCATATAGACACACATACATACAAATGCTTTTTAAAATAAACTAAATATTAAAAAGAAAATACGTATTTAGAACATCAGAGAAGAGGAGGCTTGCTTACTGGTAGGTGCAGGAAGGTGTCCGTGGGAGAAGAGCCAGCATTCAAGATTCCCCAGTAGAAGGCCGGGCCTTTATAAGTCTTTGGAGCAAGCCTCCAGGATGCAGAGCGGAGCCTAGAGACATGATCAAAATATGCGGCTGAGGAACACTCTTCCTAGCATTCCTTCCAATGCTGACCCAGCCTTCTCTCCCAGAGATCAGGAATTCCACTGATGTATTGAACTGGCAGTATTATCATGACAATCAGGATACCTATTCTGTTCTAGTGCTGAAGTAAAACATCAGATAATTGGATATACCCCGTTAGGTATCTGAATCTTGGGCTTTTCACCAGCAAAGATAGAATTCATAACCTCTCAGATCCTTGGTATGCATTGTGGGTCAGGAGGAGCGTACCTCTTGAAGAAACTCATCTTCATGTCCAGTGAATAGATGGTAAAATTCGTCAGCAAAATGCCATCGATGCTAACCACTTTATTTAATCCTGTAGATGGGAAGCAGAGAGAAGTCTGGCAACACGTGCTGGATATTCTCCAAAGTTTAGGACAGAGAAATACCGTTTATATATGCTTCCTTTCAAGGAATACAGCCAAGAGAGCAAATACTAAACTGACCTATTGTCATTTGAGTTCTCTTATAGTACGCTTCCACAGGACTAAAAGCTTTCACCACTTAGTATAAGGATTTTTCCTGAAAGAAAACTGAGTCCTGATCTAAGGTGGGCTATCATCCCACATAACTATGCTACCTTCCTGCCTCAGATAACAAGAAAAGTCAGAACAAAGGAGGGGGCACAAAGTAACATCACTGCTCTTGGAACGAAATAGTTCACTTTTCAGTGGGTCGCTTCCATCCTCCCAAACCCAAAACAGCCATGGCTATAAGCTTCAAGTAAATGAAGAGAATTCACATTGTTTCTCAGAACCAAAGCCTACCTTTCTGCTCATTTTGAATTCTCCATGAGTAATTGATTCGTCCTTGATTCTCAACCAGGATCCTCAGAAGCTGACAACCCTGCTTAGGGGAACAAATTAGTGGAAACAAAATAGCCATCAAGAGCTCATATTCAAGAACATGTTCTTTTTTTTCAAGTCCCAAGAAACTGGTTAAAGGAGGTTTAGAAATCAGCAGTTCCAAATTCACACCTCTCTCTCTCTCTCTCTCTCTCTCTCTCTCTCTCTCTCTCTCTCTCTCTCTCTCTCTCTCTCTCTCTCTCTCTCTCTCTCTCTCTCTCTCTGTGTGTGTGTGTGTGTGTGTGTGTGTGTGTGTGTGTGTGTATGCATGCATGAAAGAGAGAGAGAGAGAGAGAGAGAGAGCCCAGCTCATATCCCATACTTAATCCACTCTTTCATTTTTGCTGACCTTGTTAGGGTGGGGGGAAAAAAAAACCTTTCATTCTCCTTTTGATCCATACAGGAGTCAGGTGTTGAATCGGACCTAAAGAGAACTTCTACTCTCACTAAATAAGTCATCCTGTAGGTAGGCTACTAAAGCTTAGAAAATGCCTTAAGATTATGACCCTACACACTTTCTGTTACAAATCCCATATGAAAAGAAAGAGCACCGTGGGAGAAAGTGGTAGGCAAGCCCAGCACCTCGCTGCCTAAGAAGGGACAATCGACGGCATCTCCTGGGCTGTAGGATTACTTACCTGGATTTTAGGAATTTGCAGAACCTCATGGTTTTCATCCAGAATTCCTACACTTTTGTCATTCAAGAACACCTACAAAAATAGAGCCAGCATCCGATTGATCAATAGGCTTACCTGAAGGAGCGAGGTTTAGGTAGAAGGTGGAAGAGAAAGACAGGTACTAACTTCAGTGCTCAGACAACTAGAAATTGAACAGGACTCCCCAGTAGACTGAGTTACAGCAAAACGAACAATAAGAGTCTATTTGATTTGACTCTGTGTTTCCTATGATTCTACCATAATGGTAAAATAAATATTAGCATATAGTGAAGTGAATCTGCAACTACACTCCTCAATAGTGTAGGTAGGCTACACACCACCAGAGATTCATGCTGATGCCTACCTCTGCCGAATCATGAACTGAAGCAAAGAGACTGCCTCCAGAACAGATGGAAGTCTCATAAAGGACCAATCCAAATGGCTGGCCACTGCCGTTGTTTATTGGAAGATTCTCCATGGTGACTGGAATGTGCAACATGACAGGCTATGATGGAGACAGAGCAGGAGACAAAATGAGAAGAAACCATGATCCTTCTCCTAAGACTCTTGTCACTATTTGTTGGACCACACATTGGTCCTCAAAGATGCCTTGAAAGAAAACAATCACAAATAGGTGCCATGACAACGCTTCTATGGTAATATATTCACTGTCCAAGAAATTTGGAGTAACATGGCATTGGGAAGACTGCACAACCACCATAATCATAAAAACTAATCATCAGAACAAACAAACGTATTGCAAGTAAATGAAGATGAAAGGATTTTGAACTCAGCAAACATTTAGTTATGTGGACAATTTACTTGTCTAAAATAGCAACAGTGAAAGTAAAAACAATATAATTCAAGAGTTTGGTGTCTACAATTAAGACAGATTTCTCATTTTGAGGGAGAGAAAAGGCATAATTTAAAAATAAAGTCTAACTAGTGGTTAATGAAGATTACTTTCATGGGTCCCTTAGCCAGTGACTTTCCATTGTGGGTCCTATAATAGTATTCAGCAAGTGAGTCCATCTAAGCTGGAAGTAGGATTCTATAAGATAGAATACCCATGCAGTGCCTGTGTTCTCACTCTTGTTAATTCTTCAAGTTCTTTACCATCTTCTCCAAAGCAACAAGTGATTCCTGATCAATAATTCCAGGTGTAGATACAATACCAAGGAGTAAATTTCAAACTCCCCCATTAAAAGGGTTCCCTAATGAGATATTTCTTCTGGGGCCCACATCCTTCTCCCCACCTTCTCCATGGTCTCACCCTCCACCCCATTGCTGATGCCCAAGGAGTTCTCACCTGATTTAAGTATGGTAGAATATCAAACAGTGGCAGGTAGAATGAGAGATTCACCGAGGGATAAACAGCCTTGGGAATAAGAGGAGGCAATGGAGGCAGAGGCCGTGCTGCAATGAGAATGACATTGGAGCACAGGGCAAAGTGGCTAAAATGACCATTCCTCTCTCTAAGCATTCCCATGACTATCTGTGACCAGTGTATCCAGAGACAGAAAAAAATAATGAGTTTTATCCTAGGACATAGGTGTGCTTCTCCAAGAGAGACAATAGGGGCCATTTTGCATCCACACAGATCTGGTAGAGACACATGCCTAGGAAGCATTAATTCCTGGTAGACCATATACCTAGTAAATACATAGTAAACATGTGTACCTGGTGGAAACAGAGAAAGCAGAGCGGAAGAAAGCTCCATGTTACATCTGGCAATGCTGGCTCTTAGCTCTGTCATAACCCTCACTAGACAGCAAAAGGGATGCATTTAATTCAAGTTAAAATAATAAGTTATCTTTCTGCATATGTTGTTACTAAGTCCCACACAATACTAACATTTTGCAAATAAGAGATTGCTCTTCATCATCACATGACACACCAGTATCTTAATTTTTATTTCAGTAAAGAAGGTTAAAGGTTTCTAAACTGGACATACAACCTATCTAGCTTTTAAGTGGGAAACCTGGAAGTTGATGGAAGATTGTCCTTGTTCTCGAGAGCTTCATAAGATGCTATCCCTCCGTAAAAGGCTTTTCCCTTTCTCCCCTCCTCCACAAATTATGGATAGCCCATGAGAAGGCTATCCTCCTACTAAGGGTGACAAGTACCTGAACCAGAGGCAAAGAGTTTCCGAAGCTTGAAATACTTCTCAGTGTAATCACCAGCCTCAGACAGCACAGCATCATAGTCTACAAGACAGAGGTTCCTGTTTGAGACGTGCAGTCCTCCACAGCAGGCCCTGCTTCAAGCACGGGGATGTGTGGAAACCCAGATCCACCAAAGATGAGACAGAAGGAACACAACCCATCCTCTGCCTCTGGCTGGAATATGGATGTAAACGTCAACCTGGAAACCTTCCCCAAATCCTGTCTGGAAACCATGGGCTCACCCTGCCCTTCTGCACTCCCGGGCACTCCTGTCCCTTCAACCCTGGATCCTCGTCCTGCTGAGCTAGATCTGAGAGCACTGGGGTCAGCGCACAAGAGTGAAGCAGAACGTTTAGTTCTCAGAAGCTTGCCTGCTAGAATGACAGCTGGCTAGGCCACATGGATGTTAAGGAATCAAGGAAAGCAGATGAAAAGCCTCAACTCTCAGAACAGATTGCTTGTTAGGACCTCAGGATACAAGAGCATGATTCTGGAGTCTCCTCCCCAAAGCTGAAGCCCACCCACCCAGGGAAGTGACCACCACGCGCCATCACCACTTGCCATAGCTAGTCACAACACTGATGTGATGATTTTCATAGCGGCCTCCATTTATGAAACCAAAGTTGGTTCCACCGTGGAACATATACATGTTGAAAGAGAGTCCATAGCTGATGAATTTATATACTGTGTGTCGAATTTCTGTTGGAAAAGCAGAGGTTAAAAACAAAAGGGAGACTGAGGTCTCGCGTGAAAAACTATCTTCTCCAACTCTGTCCGGCACAGTCAATCTTGTCATCTTTTCCACCATTAAGTAGGCAGAACCATCCAGAGCCACTCTTGAAAACTAAGTCCAGGAACTTTCAGCTTTTTTTTTCTTCTTTTTTCTTTTCTTTTCTGTTCTTATCATTTCTTTTTTTATTTTCAATTTTTTCCACTATAGCTTTGCCACAAGTTGACCCCCAAACTGCATGTATTAAATGATAGTCTAAAACTCTTGTCTTGTAAATATCTAAATTTTTAAATTATTTACAAATCGTGAGTATGCCCTCATTCCTACCTTCCCAGGACCATGTTTCTAAGAAGTGTTGAGTTAAAAGCACTGTGTTACTGTACTGTGCCGGTGGTAGTTATAATATTTGATCACAGAAACCTCCATTTTTTCCAGCATAATTAACAATGAACTCCTCTTCCCTCTGGTTGTCATGGAAACTGGAAGATGGCAGTCCAGCATGGGCCTCAGCTTTGACTGTACCCTTTACTGTTTGTAAGTCCACATATGGCTTATTTTCTCTCCGGGCTTCTGCTCTGCTACCAATAAATGAAGGCTTTAATTCCCACACCATCATGGGAATGAGGAGTCAATTAACTGATGAAAAGCTGTGCATAACAATCAAGACACTGTGCCCCAGACACAAGAGGTCACAGATCTGTGGCTTGGTGGCCAGGTTTGGGGTGATGCTGATGATGTTCTTATAAGATCTTTAATGGTGTGGCAGTCAACCTTTCCTCACTTTGTATTTCTACAGTCCAAAGCTAGACACTGCCTGTTTCTCAGACACCAATACTTAGGCAATTCTCCCATTTCAGGACAAGTGAGCTTTTTGTATAACTGCAACAAAATAGCTTCGTGGCAACACACTTCTGCTAAGTGAATGGAAATTGCCAGGCATTGCTCTGAGGGGCAGCATTAAAACTTTTCAACAATCCTAGACTTCCCCCACTCTTCACTTTTGAAGAAGGGATTTTTTTTTATATCGTATTTTATTTTTTTATATATCATATTTTACTGAGATGTAGTCTGTGGATGCTTTTACGGGTGACTTCCAGGTAATTTGATACCTGTGTATAAAGCACAGTAACCAAACCAGGAGAAGGAGTGTGTCTGTATCATTAACCACTGATCATTTTAGTCTGGGTCTTTACAGTCACTTTTCTTAGTCATTGTGAATGTCTCACAGATTGTTTTAACAAGTATCTGTCTCACTAAGCTACAGAAAGCACCCCCTACTGTCTCCCTTCTGGCTGTATTTTGGGGTCCCTCACAGGGCTTCTTCCCTTTTCTCTCCATCCTTTTCAGTCCCTGATGACTACTATTCTACTCTGCTCTTTTACAAGATCAACATTTATTTTTAATTTCCATAAATGCAGGAGAAATCGAACTTGTCATCCTTTATCTGGGTGACCTCACTTAACACAGAAAACTCCAGTTCCAAGACTGTTGCCACAGATGACAGGATTTCCTCTTGGAGGGTTGAATAATACTCCATTGTGCATATTTACCGCATTCTTTTCATCCACTCATCTACTGGTGAGTATCTAAGTTAAATAATCTCCATTTGTGGGGGGAGGGGGGACAAACATTTTGACTCAGAAATAAAAGAAATCTGCCTCAAGTCACAAAGCTACTGCTGAAGCCTTGAGGTTAAAGTCCCGTTCTCAGAGCCTAAGATCCAAGTTCTCATCTCCCACTGCTTGTGGGCTTCTAGTAACCATCACCATTTGGTTGACAATGCTGTAGAGTCATCGTTCCTAGGGATGAGTATGACATCATGCGAATGCCCCCGAAGCATTTGTAGGAATGTCAAACCTGCTGAGAAGAATCATTTCCTAACCTGGCTCTCTGACTGTGCCTGTTTCCCTGTGGCACGCGGCCTGAGAAACACGGAATGTACAGTGATGTTTTAATTTCTAGCAATCTGTTTGTTTTGTTTAATTGTGTAAGATTGCTGTAGGGTAGGTATCATACTGTGTGTGCACATGAGCATGGTCGGTGCTTGTAATTAGCACAGGTTAGGTGGATGTTCATGTCTGCACAGGAATGTCAATAAGCAGAGAGCAATCAATGTGAATGATCCAGGGCATAGGGCCTTCCTGACTCAGAGTCAAAACCAATGGTTCACTTACCTTCTGCACTTTTCTCAATGTGTTTACTCCCCCAGGAGTCATACCAGCCAGTCCAGTATTCCATAATCATAATGGGCTTATCATTCTATAAACAAAGCAAGTCAAACATTCAGCATAACAAAGGAAAATAGAGCAGAACAAAAGGCTCCTGTGAGGGAGATCGCCAGCAATGTTTTCCACCTTGTGCCCAACTCCTGTTTTGATACAAACTCTCTCATATTCGTATAATTTTTATTTCTAACAGTACTTATTTTGTAACTTTTGCTAATAAATTATTATGTAAAGATCTTAAAGTTTTATATTTTTATGAATTATGCCTTTTATGGTAACAAAATAATTGTGAACACATCGAAATGACTAGTAGTTATTGAACTTTTACTATTATGAAGCACGGAGTAAAGAATTTTATTTAAGTAGTGCTATTTAACAGACCCACAGTGATAAACTACCACTCCCACTGCACAAACGGAAAAGTGGAAGTTACTACAAACATAGGCTACTGTACAACTTAGCTCAGCCCGAAAGTGCTTTAGCTGGGATTTGAACTAGCGAGTGTGTAGTTCCTGTAGCCACAATCCTAACCCTCACACTGTGCTATAGCACAGTGCTCATTAGCACAGACTATGCAAAAATAAATCAAATATGCCTCATATTTCCCAACTCTCCAGAACTCATTTTTACCTAAAATACGGGCATTCCTTTTAAAATGTATCTCATGGCTGCCTAAACCCTTGACCACACATACTTTCAAGTTAATAACTGTATTCACACCACTTCCAGAAGCATTCTCAAGTGTGTTGAACAAAGAAGGCTCTTGTTCAAAAAGTAATATCTTAATAGCGAGCCCTTAGCTTGGGCAAAATGTGTTAAAATTTTGTCTGCACACCAGTTTTCTCTCTCTCTCTCTCTCTCTCTCTCTCTCTCTCTCTCTCTCTCTCTCTCTCTCACACACACACACACACACACACACACAAATATACACACATTAAATATAAAATGAAAATTAGGAATGATTGGAAAATCCCTAAAAATTCAGAATTCTAAACATGGAATACAGAAAAGTTTCAAGAGTCATTTTTGAGTGTTTTGGATTCAATGGAAATATAATATACCAAAATTAGTATGATATAAGTATAGGAAAATTGATACTAATAAGGATTTATATGAAGAGAAAATAATCAACACAAATAATGTATAGGTTTTGACCAGGAAAAAAATGTAGGTAAATAAAAACAAATTCAATCCATAGATTCAGAGAACAAAAACTATTTTTTTTTTCAGAAAACCTCAAGGCAGATATTAATCTAATTTTAAAAATCGGTGGGAAAAGATGTCAAGAAGATAATTAGCTGGGGGAGGGGGGTCTCATATGCTTTTCTTCATATAAACTAAAATTAAAATAAACAAGAAGGATCATGACCGTATCTTACTGGAATGCTTGAGAGGAGGCGCAGGTGGCAGCCTACAGAGACACCCTGGGATGTTACGGCCTACAGTCCTGTCCCAGGTGTCTCCATTCGCGAGAACAATAGCAGCACTTCACATGTGGCTTTTGACTCAGAGATAATTGCTGAGTGGACTCCAGTTGAATCTAGTTGAATCAGCAGCACTCGTGTGTGACTATCAAATCCCAGCTCTGTGCATGAATCTCTACATCCCTCCGTGTCCTGATCTCCTTATAAAGTGGGGACAGCAACAGGACCTACTGCCTTGCCCTGGGAGAGTCGGGCAATAATAAACACCCAGTACAGTGTCTGGCACACAAGTGCTCAGCAAATGTTAGCTACTCCCAAAGTTTGACTATGAAATGTCCCCCACATGTTCATGTGCTCCATCTGGGAGCACTGCTCTGGGAGTTTCTGGAAACCTTTGGAGGTGGGCACACCTAGCTAAGAGATGGAAGTCACTTTGGGAGGGCACTTTGGAGTATTTTTCCCTTGGCCCCATCCTATCTCACTTTCTGTATCTTGCCTGATGCTCTGCCCGAGTATGTGAGACCAAGCAAGCCAAGAGTGAACCTTCTGACTCCATAAGAAAACAAAAACCAACAATAATGACAAAAAAAAAAATGAACGTCCTTCCTCAAGTTGCTTATTAACTAATGTACACAGGCGATATGAGGAAAAAAGAAAGCAATCCAAAGGGGATTTTGTCAGGAAGCACGGTTGAGCTTCCTTTCTGATCTCTTGAGGTATGTGATGTTAACAGAGTAGCAGGATCCAGGTACTTGCTAACTTCTTCTCCAGTCTTTCTCTCAGTCTTTCAGTGGTTCATCCACTGACCTCTAGGTCAGGTTCCGCTGTGACTTTGAAAAAAAGGAGAAAAGCCCTGCCCAGCATGACTCTCAAAGAAAAGATGACAGGAGACTGCACTCTGAAAAGGACGATACCTGGCCAGGAATGCTCTACCCTCTGTTCCATAAAACCCATGCTGCCTAGCGTCTCTCCCTGAAGACAGGGATCAGAAGGAAAAGGGTTCCATTTTCCTCAAGCCAAAGGCTGAACCAACACATTTCTTGTTCTCTTCTCCATCTCCTGGCTCTCCAGGAGAGCATGGAGCAGTAAAATCCTCACTCTCTGGTAATGTTTTGATGGAGCCAACCAAGAGAAAGAACTCAAAACAGGATGTCCACTCCCTGTCCACTCCCACCAAGGGACCAGAAACCACTGGAGAAGAAGAGACCCAATTGCTCACAGATAGCCCCGTGGCCGAAATTCTGGGATATCCTAGCAGCTCCTGAATGACACATTATGTATGTCCCAGGATTCTCCTCTCTTTCTAGCTCTTAACTTTGGCTGTCAATAAATAACTCAATGGTAGAAGGAAGAGGGTTTGGGCTTTTGACAGCCAGGGGGCTCTCGCTTGAAGCTTAGCTATTTGGTAGCTCCTCATCTGTTTCATTTTGCTGAAAAATATTTATTTGTTGATTTTGTTTTTAAAGTACTTCATTCATTTGGTTGTCTGGCTTTCCTTAGGAGTTGATGAGTTCTAGCCTGGGTACAACACTGGGGCTCTTCACTTCCATGTCTGAGGCGTATACCACCACCCGATCTTGCTTAGGTCACTCTGCAGTGTGAGCTGGCACAAAGTAAGTCATTTCCAGTGTATGAGGTTTGTGCAGCAGTTCTAGATGTTTGGGGGTGCACTGTTAGTATGAGCTAAAAACCAGAGGGTGGCAAGTTCCGGGGTAATGTATTTCCCTGAAGACTACTTGCGTTTGAATTCGCTGTTTGTCTTTTTCTTCTTATAACTTGTTTCCTAGGATGTGTGGTGCAGTTACAGTACCAGCTGAAAATACTTGGAGCTCCATAGTCACTGACTGGAGCTTCACTTGGACAACAGTTCCCACCAACACTGGGAGCTATAAATATGCAGTATAATATATGCATTTCGCCATGTCAGACTTTCTATGACTGTTGTTCTGGGAAATAATGGGTGGTTTTCAATTTTGGTCCTTCAGGATGGTTCGGAGATTTGTTTGTTTTTGTTTGTGTTTGTTCGTTTTGTGGGTGTTTTGATAAGCTGGTTTGAGTTCTATTTAGTTTGGGTGTTGTTTGTTTGAAGGGGCATTTTTATTTTTTATTTTAGTTTTGGCGTTTTATTTGTTTTTTTACCACCCACTTGAAGACAAAGCCAGAAGACTGTTATTTGCTTTTGAATACAACATCAAACGCCTCTTTATCCTATGATATATCATTTCAAAATTTTTGCTTGTTTACCTGCTCAAGACCTGTACACGAGCGAGCCAGTTGATAATCCAACATAGAGGGCACAGGGGCCGTGAGTCCTCAGCTGAGAGGTTTACTGTTGCTGACTACTGGGAGAGAGGAGAGTCCTGTTTCTTTAAGAGAAACCAATCACCAGTCATGGCCCAACTACCCATCACTGAGTATATGAGCTGCACAAATTGGACTCCATAGTTTATTTAAAAAAAAGAAGAAGACATAAAGTTAGGAGCAGGTGAGCTGGGAGTAGACCTGAGAGGAGTTGGGGGTAGGAATGGGAGAGGCAAAGTTCATCAAATACATTGTATCCATGCCTGAAACTTTCCAATAATTAATAAAAATATTATATTTTTGGTTGTGAGCATAGCCTTTAACGGCTGAGCCATCTCTCCAGCCCATGCTTTCAGTCAACCATCAGACTGAGCAAGGGGACCCCAATGGGAGGAATTAGGGGAAGGACTGAAGGAACTGAAGAGATTTGCAATCCCATAGGAAGAACGACAGTATCAACTAAAGCAGACCTCCCAGAGTTCCCAGGGACTAAACCACTAATCAAAGAGTATGCATGGAGGGACCCATGGTTCCAGCTGCATATGTAGCAGAGGTTTGCCTTATCTTACATCAATGGGAGGAGAGGCCCCTGGTCCTGTGGAGGCTCAATGCCCCAGCATAGGGAGATGCTAGAACGGTCAGGCAGGAGTGGGTGGGTGTGTGGAGGAGCACCCGCATAGAGGCAGAGGGAGGGGAAATGGGATAGATGGTTTGCAGAAGGGAAACCAGGAAGGAGGACAACATTTGAAATGTAAATAAATAAAATAACAAATAAAAATAAAAATATGTCTATACATTACATACATACATACATGCATACATACATAACATATTATATGAAACCTCCTGTGCTATCTATCTTTGGTGAGATTTTAGCTGAAGACTTAGGAAGTCTCAGAGGCTGTCTGCTGTGGGGCTTCTTTCCTATCAGGTATCAATAAAGTTGAAAGGAAAGAGAAGATACTGGTTAACAACATGAATGGGGAAAGGCCAGTTTTCAGGCTGGTGGAATCGCCTTCTAGATCTGAGGATACAGCCATGATAACTAAATATTACTCAAAAAAACTCCTTTCAAGTTTGAAGTGCCAAGCTCTACTCAAGGTAGTAAATAGCAGTCCTTTGTTTCTGAAGTCACTTCAATGGTGAGTAAAGATTTTCTAAACGACTTAAAGATTATACTAATCCTGGGCATCCTGATTCTCAGTGCTGTCCATTCCGTCAAACACTGTTTGTGCAGACTATGTTTAGGAGCAATGGAAAAGATGAACCATCTGCTTAATAAGGTACTGGTGGGGCTGGAGAGATGGCTGCACAGTTAAATGCACTGGCTGCTCTTGCATAGAATGAGGGTTTTGTTTTGTTTTGTTTTTTCTTAGCACTCACATGGCATCCCACAACCATTCCAGTTCCGACAGATCTGCCACCCTAATCTGGTCTCTGGAACCACCACACATAGATAGTTCGCTGCAACAGTAAAATAGTCAAATATAAAATAAAAATAAATAGAACGTTAGTTAAAGAAAAAGACACTGGCTAATCTTTTCAAAATAGCCACTAAGCTTTACTTGAGGTTCAGCTCTGGATGAGTGTAGTACCTCGAAACAGACCTAAGTCATTTTAAAGTTGTGTATAAAAAGAAAAAGACTTTCTAGGCTCTACCATAACTGTTCCACTTGTTAAGTTAACAGAAGAAGCTGGGATTAAAGAGGATGTATAGCAATTAATTCAGATACTGAACTCTTCTCATTAGTCTGCACTCTGTGGGTTTTCTCATCCAAAGAATGGGCCATTTCACCCTTTCACCCACAAGAAAAGATGCTGATAGAAACCTGGAAAGACTAAGGTACTAACAAACAGCTGACCAAAAAATGAACAGGGGACCAGGAAGATGGCTCAGTGGGTAAAAGGACTTGTCACACAAGCCTGAATGCCTTGTTTCATCTCCAGAACCCAGGTGAAGCAAGCCAGTAAAGAACATCCCTCCATGGCTTCTGCATCAGCTCCTGCTCTCTGACCCACTTGAGTTCCAGTCCTGCATCCTTTGGTGATTAACAGCAGTATGAAAATGTAAGCTGAATAAACCCTTTCCTCCCCAACTTGCTTCTTGGTCATGATGTTTGTGCAGGAATAGAAACCCTGTCTAAGACAC
>NC_034599.1:21900009-21902704 GCF_900095145.1 Mus pahari
AGCAGCACCCCTCTATGATCAGCCAGTGAGCAGCACCCCTCTATGATCAGCCAGTGAGCAGCACCCCTCTATGATCTCTGCATCGGCTCCTGCCTCCAGGTTCCTGCTTTGAATTCTTGCCTTGACTTCTGTAAGTGATGGACTGTCACATGGAAGTGTGAGCTGAAATAAATACTTTTCTCCCCCACATTGCCTTGGTCATAGCGTTACATCACAGCAACAGTTGCTTCTCCAAACTGAAGGTCTGAGACAGAAAAGTCTACATTCTTCAAAAATGGTTTTAAATACACCCATTTCCTTCCAATTCTTGAATACACTTATAATCCACCAATATCTCCTCTGGGTTTTCTGTATGGCAACAAGCACAGAATCCCAACATTCTAGTAAAAGCACCAACAGATGAGAACGAGCTTCCCACGGGCCGACTCCCTAACTGTGTTCTCTGAGAGGCAGGATGTCACTTGCTCCCCATGACATATTGGCTTCTCCTCTGACATAAGTCCCTCATGCTTTTCAGAGTAATCTCGCTGACATAACCCATCAATGGAGATGATGGAAGGAAGTTTCTTTTCACCATTTCTCACCAAGTGGCTTTAAACCCCACCAAGGTTCAGGGTAAAATGGTTATGTCTGCATCATACCTCCTGTGTTCTTTAACATCAGTCTCATAGATAAAGAGATCTTGAGAAAAGACAGATAAAACTCTCTGTTGCTTAAAAATCTTACCTGCATTTTATGAAGCTTAATAAAGGAATCCTTAGTAAATGAATCCATATTGATAGTAGTCAATGCTGTAGAGAAAGAAGTACTTCTGAAACATTGTGACAAAGATCATCAGAAACTTGGGGTGTGTGGGGGGGGAGACAGGATGAGTGAAGGTAGTAACAAGATGCTGTTTGTAACCCATTTTGGAAAACACAAAGGACTGCCTTAAGTATTGCCAAATCATACATGCAGGAACACTATCTTTTTTAATAACCACACTTTGTACAAATAGGTGGGCCAAGGCAAGGCAGCTAACATAACAATGCCTAGAAACTGAAGGAAAGTTTCTGATCCCAGTTTCAAAACTTTCCAAGGTATAGTAATAGGATCAAAGCTATACCCCCCCCAAAAATAAAATAAAATGAAAGCAGTTCACAATAGCTACCTATATGAACTAAAGATCACCTCATCATGTTTCCTGGACCCAACCACATGCTCATATCTTGATATTTTCCCATACAATTATCACTTTGAGGTTCAACTAAATTCTTTGGGAATCTGCCAAGTGTCTACCTTGAGTAGACTAAGATTTATGATGCCAGAATTAAGAATGTAGCCATATATTGTGTGTCATTTACATCCATTCTATTGTTCCCTGTGTGACTACCCATGATGATGGGATGTGCAGGGATCTAAACAATGTCCTGCACCAGCCTAGATCCCTACCTATGGAAATTATTTTAAAAATTAGAAGATGTACTCAGAATGAAGCGCTCCATCAATGTTCTGCTCAAAGACGGGGTTGGATCACACATGTGGTGTTTGAACTCTTAGCTTTAATGTTGAACCTCGTTTTGTATCATATCAAATCTCTGGGATTCATTTCAATTGACCTGAGAAAGAGGATCATGTATGCATCTGGTTCTCTTTGGTACTTTTTTTTTACAGTTTCTGTTGGCTGGCTGAGAGCCTTGGTTGTCCTTTAAAATGACTATAAATCAGTACCTCCGTTGACAGAGCCGATCTGAATTCCATCCTTATCATCTGAGGTCAAGAGGAGCTCTACAATCCCTCTCTTCAGCAAAGCCTGTTAAGAAAATGAATGCTGTGAACCCACTTTTCTTTCTCTCATGGGAGCGAGCAGATATTGTAAAATTAAATAACAAAGACAGTTTGGTTCAGATGGAGATAGTATGAACTACAAAACAGGTATATGCAATGTCTCCCAAATATGTATATGGAAAAAAAAAAAAGATTGGTACTCAGCATGATGCTTGTGGGAGATGGTAGATACTTTAAAAAGTGGAGAGGCTTTTAGGTCATTAGCGGTATGTTCTGGAAGGAGACTGATGGTGGTCCAGTTTCTTTCTCTTTCCCTGCACTACCAGATCAGGAGGTAAGTGGTTTGATTCTGCCTTGATTCATGTGGTGATATGCATTATCTCTCAACACAAATCCCACTACAGAAAACCAATCATGGGCTGGAGTTACAAAGCTGTGGGTCAGCATAAGTCTATTCTGCTTATAGGTTAGTTATTTCAGGTATTTTTTTTTTTGGTTGGCATATATTCATTATACGGGATAGTAGGTTTCATCATGACTTTTCATACATGCATATGACAACTTTAGTTTAAAGTATGTAAGGTATCTCTTGGAGCAGTGAGAAATTGACTAACACAGAAAGGCTTGAATGTAGAATGATCATCTATAACTTAGTCAATGAAGAAATTGCTGTGTTAGACTCAGCTTGATGTAGTTCCAGTTGTTGCACTAAAGCAGTGGAGGCCTATGGGCCCTGACATCCATGGTAAATGAGAGCTGAGTTTCTCAATGGGAGACATTTGGTGCTATTATAGTGGTTAAAAACTAGCTCCATTTTAAACGGAGTTTCAAACTAGTATGTTAGAGAAAGAGAGTGGGAATGAAGGAAGAGAGAAGAAAAGAAAAGAAAAGAAAAGAAAAGAAAAGGAAGGGAAGGGAAGGGAAGGGA
>NC_034599.1:21902734-21926846 GCF_900095145.1 Mus pahari
AAAGGAAAGGAAAGGAAAGGAAAGGAAAGGAAAGGAAAGGAAAGGAAAGGAAAGGAAAGGAAAGGAAAGGAAAGGAAAGGAAAGGAAAGGAAAGGAAAAGAAACTCCCTGGGGTCAGCAGGATCTTATTCTTGGCCTTATGATTATTGACCACAGGATGTCAAGAACATGGTCCTGACGTCGGCCCTGTCAACAGCCAAGTTCTGACAGCAATCTACTGAAGAGACTGATCTCAGAGCCACTTGATTTGCTTCCTAAAAGTATTCTCCCTTCCTCTTATTATGTAATTGTTATCCTACACTATTAACCAGATGCTTATTCTGCTTCTGTAATCTCACTTAACCACTGCTTGCTCAGGAAAAGAATAAAACAAACATAAAAACCCTAACTCCTCATACAGCAGGAAATCCCCAGCGTTGAGACATTTGTGACTTGTGCCTTTAAAAACTCCATCACCTGTCTTCTACTTTTGCAGGAGCTCTCAGACTTGCAAAGAAGGCTATTGCCACAACATTGCTGTAAATAAACTTGTATTTTACTGTTTTAAATTATTATGTCTGGTGATCTCAAATTCTGAATTGTTATCAGGGAGAGGCTAACCTGGTTGGGTCCTAAGTGTACCAATCAACTTCACAAAGCTTGAACTCTGTATGGATTCTATCAACAGAAGCAAGAAATCCCACTATATCTGTAGCATGGGGGAGCTATATTCTAAAAATACTGCTTGGACCATACAGCCTGGAAATCAGACAGATGTCTCAGAAAGCATGGGGTCTTCCTGTGTACCTATTATGTTCATGTAGTCACATACAATCATAGACATGAAGTTAAGTGGTAACTATTGATACTAATAGTAGTGTTAGTGTTGCTACTGATGTTTAAGATAGGGCTTCCTTCAGAATGGCTAAGATCAAAACCTCAGGTGACAGCAGATGCTGCCAAGGATGCAGAGAAAGAGAAACACTCCTTTATTGCTGGTGGGATTTCAAGCTGGTACAACCACTCTGGAAATCAGTTTTGCAGTTCCTCAGAAAATTGGACATAGTACTGCCAGAGGATCCAACAATACCACTCCTGGGCATATACCAGGAAGATCCTCCAACATATAATAAGAACACATGATCCACTATGTTCATAGCAGCCTTATTTACAATAGACAGAAGCTGGAAACAACCCAGATGTCCCTCAACAGAGTATTAGATACAGAAAATGTGGTACATTTACACAATGGAATACTACTACTCGGCAATTAAAAACAATGAATTTATGAAATTCTTAGGCGAACGGATGGATCTGAAAGTTATCATCCTGAGTGAGGTAACCCAATCACAAAAGAACACACATAATATGCACTCACTGATAAGTGGATATTAGCCCAGAAGCTTGGAATAACCAAGATACAATTCACAAACCACATGAAACACAAGAAAAGGAAGACCAAAGTGTGGATACTTCATTCCTCCTTAGAATGGGTAACAAAATACCCATGGAAGGAGTTATAGAGAAAAAGTATGGAGCAGAGAGTGAAGGAATGACCATCCAGAGACTGCCCCACCTGGGGATCCATCCCATTTACAACCACCAAACCCAGACACTATTGTGGATGCCAACAAGAGCTTGCTGACAGGAGCCTGATATAACTGTCTCCTGAGAGGCTCTGCCAGTACCTGACAAATACAGAAGTGGATGCTCACAGTCATCCATTGGACTGAGCACAGGTTCCCCAATAAAGCAACTAGAGAAAGGACCCAAGGAGCTGAAGGGGTTTGCAGCCCCATGGGAGGAGCAACAATATGAACTAACTAGTATCCCCAGAGCTCCCTGGGACTAAACCACCAACCAAAGAAAACACATTGTGGGACTCATGTCTCTAGTTGCATATGTGCAGAGGATGGCCTAGTAGGTCATGAATGGGAATAGAGGCCCTTGGTCCTGTGAAGGTTCTATGCCCCAGTATAGGGGAATGCCAGGGCCAGGAAGTAGGAGTGGGTCAGTTGGTGAGCAGTGGGAGGTGGAAAGGGATAGGGGGGTTTTGGAGGGGAAACCATGAAATGGGATAACATTTGAAATGCAAATAAAGAAAATATCTAATAATATTTTAACCACCAAATGAGGTTAGAGAGATGACTGTGGTTAAAATCATTCACTGCTATTCCAAAGGACCCAAGTTTGGTACCCAGCACACACACCAAGCAGTTCTCAACCTTCGATAACACCAGCTTCAGAGACTCTGACATGTCTTCTGGTATCCATTGTATATATAAAAGATAGGGCTTCCTATAGCCTAGGCTCCCCTTGAACTTGCTCTGTAACTGAGGATGCTCCTAAGCTCTTGATCCTCCTGTCGCTGCCTCCCTCCCACGTGCTGAGATTACAGGTGTACATGATCACACCCAGCTTTTTTAAACAATCAAAAAATAATAATAATATTAGCTGAACAACTATGACTGAGTTCAGGCCATTTATTCCCAATTTCTGTGCTGGAGGTAAACAAAACATGGATGAATCAGAAAGCTCCTGAAATGGGAGATTCCTAAGGCTCCTCCCCAAAGTTACATAAGCAATAACAGCTGCTGTGGAGGGGAGACTGTAACAGGTCAAATTACCTGTGAGTCATGTAGCAAGCTCCAAAGATAGCACAGTCTAACTTTTCAGCGATGCAGCTATCTTTGAACCTCCCATGCTCCTCTAAGAAACGCCAATAAACTCACTGATTCACTAAGCTAGCCTTGGGTGGAATCACTTCTTCATTCTATGATCGGTATTTTAACAAGTTTGTTCACATCTCTCCAAGAAAAGTCACATATCACCCACAACAAGGCTGGCAATCACGTACACATTTTGGAAAGACACAAAGTTAAGAAAAAGGCATAAAAGTATAGATACGAAGCAACTATCCTTACCTTCTTCAAGTAATCCATGTAGTTCGTATCCTTTTGAAATGAACCATATTCATTCTCTACTTGGACAGCAATAACAGGACCACCATGGCGGTACTGAGAAGCAAACACATGAAGGACAATCTTTCTATTGGAGCAAAAGCCTGGAGTCCAGGATGCTAATACAGATACCAGAACTGGCATGGTGCTTTCCCTCAGATCTGCTAGAGACAGGCACCTTCATTCATCTTTAAGTACACAAGCTCCTGAAGGTGTCTTAACTTTCACAATGTTTTATGGCTATAGGAGCAAGAGTTTATTTTCTCTTTCTCATATCCATTAGCTGTGAGCTCTCAATCCCACAAAGCCACTTCCGTATCTTACTACCCACCTTCCCACCTCATCTGTGACATAGGCTTCCTATCCACTCCCACAACCCCTGTGAGCAGGAACTTCACACAGCTCCCTTGCTTTTATGTATCTTCCTCTTTGCCTTCTAAACAGACTGATTTCCATTTTCCCATCGTCATGGAAGCTGCACAGAGCCTGTGCTCAGTAAGAACTAACTGGATGCTACCAATATCCAGGAAGAAAACAGTTGGCTTCATAAACCATCAGTATCTCATCCTCAGCTGCGAGGATGACATTTTTGAACATCTTTGTGGAAAATTCCTGAAAATTGGCTATCTTTCCTGTCTCAGGCTACATCAATAAGTTTATTATTTAATTCACAGTCATACTTTTAAGAGACACTTATATTTTACTTATCAAACCAAAGAGCATTATAAAAACTGGACAATTGGTGTCTTACAGATTGCATGGCATTACATAAGGGCATTAAGTCACGCCTCAGTCTGTGCTGCAGGCCGACTATTGAAAATGAAAGACATCATTTTCTCCAAGCATCAGCTATCCTGTGAAGAATGGAAGTGCACAGTGTCTGTGGTTTTCCCACTGGGAGATAGCAAACCAGAAACAGCAATCACATAGCTACAAACTGATGCATAAAATCAACCACATCGTGTATGATAGCAGGAAACTGAAAACTTCCAATATCTGTGAATAGGACAAAAGCATGCAAGAATGGCAGTTTTCAGATCTAGTTTCTCAAGTGACAAGAAAACACCTACAGGGAGTTCTGTGCTTTGTGTTAAAAGAACATGCAAATTTGGAGGGGGGCGGTTATATAAAAGTATGGTTAAGAAAAATGCTTGTCTCCTAAAAAGACAAATAAAATAGTGTGGGGCATGAGAAGAATTTTATTTTACACACACACACACACACACACACACACACACACACACATTGCATTTCCCCCAGAATTTACCAGCTAAAATAACAGGAGTAATTTAGAGTAGCCATTATCAATGAGCTGATTAGTGAACTTAGCAGGTATCCGGTACATACAGACAACTGGAACAACCTTTTGTATTATCTCTGTCTCATATGATGTCTTTTTAGACGGTCAGAGGCAAAAACCACAGGATCAGTTCAAGATTCCATGCTTAACTTGAGGGCCTAGATCTAACTTGTAAGAAAATCCATTTGGTAGCCTAGAGCAACTGGGAATTGCCTCCTTGATGGTGAGCCACAAGTATTTCCCCAAAGTGAATGTTGTTAGATCGCATAACTTTGAGCAGACCTCCCACCCATCAGAAATCAGAACAAGCTTTCTTGTACTCTCTGAGACAGAGAATAAAAATATGTTGTGGCAGTCTAAACTACAACCGTACTTTAGTGTTTTCCTGCCTGTGTCTCTTGACATACAGGCTAGGTCAGGCTGGTCACTTCGTATGGAGCTCACCTGACCCCTCCAAACACAAAACAATAAAACTTATAATAGTCATAAACTCCTCTGCCTTTTAGAATTGGAAACTCTCCCTCTAAGATGCTGTCATGCTGCCTGTGATACAATGCTAATTCTAACTTCAGTATGTGATTTTTCTAACCCTGTTAATAAAGTACTTTCATTTCTACAACACTCCCCGCCCACTTTTTTTGATGAATTTAGAAGGGACATTTTCACCTGGAGAGGAAGTATTTTGGGAATCAGATGATCAAAATACTTATCGACGGCCTCGGTAAAGCCTTTGTTGGTTGTTCTCAGACTTGCCACAGGATTGCGCAGAAGCCAGCTAGGGACAAGAGGCAAAAACATTAGTATGTGAAGCAGGAAGAAGGAGAGAGGCTGGGTCTGGTCAGCTGAGCACAACAGATCTCTCTGCTCAGAGTCACCTACAGCTTGGATGACTCTCTGTCCACACAATGACCATAGCACCAGGATGCTCAAACTGATCAGGGGATCTGTATCACATGGTCCCAGCTCTAATAAGTTAGGCTGAAAGACTGATCCTGGCAATGCTTGAGTCTTAGCATTTTTCCACACTTCCCTTTAGCTCTTTAGAATATGGTCCTTAGCCCTTCAAATAATCTCTACTCCTCAGGCACAGGATCACATTTTTCTTGAATACCTAAGACTTCAAGCAGAATAGTAGTTCACAGGCCAATGAACTGGGAAGGGAAGGGTCAGGCTCCTGAAGGCATTCAAACAGGAACTGGTTTCTCCTACAGTTTAAGCTCACGATTTTTCTATGCATCACCTAATTGTACCAGAACCTTATCTTAAAGAAAAGCTTTGTTTTATTTTTTTGACCTTAGGAGCAATGAGGCTCACCTAAAAGCAGAGCCTAGAAGGACAAGTGTCCAGACACTGAAAAGGATGACAGAAGAGGACCCTGGGCCTCTATCTATTGGACTGAGGGTAGGTGTCATGATAAAAGAACAAGCCAGAAAAGCAAAAAGACAGAGAAGGAGCTGAGATCTCAGTGTATGGAAAAAGATCACCTGCCTTCAGCCAGAGACACATCTGAGGGCTCTAGAAGAAGCCCAGTAGTTGTGATCATATTCCTCTAGAGCCTTGAGTCCCTTTCTTTCAGTTCATGAAAAGAATGCAGATGTGCATTACACCTTTTCCGTGGAACAACAGGATGACAAGCCCTGTATTGCTAAATCTGTCTTTGTACTGGTCTTAATCGCCACATAACTCAATGCACCAAGACCCATATCACCAGTATACTCCTGAAAAACAGGATGTCAGGAGCATCCAAACCTCCCCCCACTCTCTAGATATCATTCCACTATCAGGGCAAGAAGTACAGAGTTCAATTCAGGACAACTAGTGACAGTGACAACCATACTCACTGGCTTGGAAAATTACTTACTGCAAAGTAAAACACCTTACTGAGTCACAACATGGACTCACTCACGGTAGCTCGCTCACCTAGGTAATCCACCAAGGTCGATCTCAGCACAGATATACGGCCCTGGTCGAAGAATCACCCACAGCCCAATAGTCTTAGCAAGCAAAACATAGGCCCTAGAAAGAGAAACAAAGTCAGCCCCTTTTTAGATAATCCAAAGAGGCTGGGTATAGAGGGAGCCCACAGACACAACAAGGTGTAGAGATGTCATCATCTTCCTTCCTTTTCTCTCTCAACCAGAGGTGAGTTGGGGTGGCTTCTCCTCAAACAAACGTTGTAGATATAATGTTATTGTGCACTGTGAAAAGATTATCCTTGTATCATTCAAATGGTAATTTCTGTGCCCCCATATCTGGTCACAATGTTTATTCTGAGAATCTTCTGTCGCAGTGTTGTATAAACATAGCTCCCAAATTATTTTCTAATTGATCAATAAAGCTAGCTGCTCAATCAGTGACTGAGTAGGGGAGAGAATAGGGCTGGATTTCCTCCCAACCAGAAGTTGGAGGGGGTTGGGGGTGGGGGAAGAGCAGAAGAAGTGAGGATTATCCACAGGGAGAGAATCCAGAAGTTAGGATAAGAAAACACCTGGAGCCCAGAGAGTCCGGTCAGGACTAAAATTCAAGTATCACAGGGATTTTGACTGGGAGGTAGCCAGATTAGTTTAGGGGGTTAAAAAACTGTAATACTGCTCAATTGTTGCACACTTAAAGCTGTAGAAATCAATCTAGTCTCAATCTCAATTATATGTGAGCTAGCTAGGTTAAGAGGAAAACTGCATAACACGCTTTATTAAAAAAAAAAAATTAACAGAACATATCTGGGGACTCCCTGCAACATGTAGGAGGCCAGAGACCTATGAGCTGGGTCTGCACTAGCTCCAGGCATCACAATGGGGGAAATGGGGGGTCAGAAGGTACAAGATGAAGCCATGACTAGGGAATATCCAAATTCTGCATTGCAGACCCTGCAAACAACACTTCAGACTCAGGCCCTCTCTGTTCTCAAAGTAGAACTGAGACATACTGAGGGCTTCTCTTCAACCTCAAGCTTCTGCACCCCCCAGAAATATCCTTCTTGGGTCAGCTCACAGAGGCAGAAAGACCACATACTCCAGGTCCAGGATTTCAGAGAAGTCAAATTTCCCCCTCTCTTGCTCATGGAGGTTCCATGGGATGTAGCTGGAAGAGGGGACAGAGAAGTACAATAAGCATCATATTACCCCCTATTCATACAGTGACCAGACCAAGCTCCAGTGCATCTCTATGTTGCAGTGAGTTGAAGTTCCCAATGAAAATTAATCTCTGTTATACAGACAGATCCATATTTTCCCTGTTATCCAACTATGTTTCAATATGCCAGTTGTCCTAGGTTTCTATAGGTTTATATGTTTTCCTCTCACAGAACTACTCTTTAAAATAACTATCAATCATATAAAGAGAATGGGAAAACACAATAAAAATGTATACAGCTCTTAATAATTATTTCTAAGAATGAATTAAAATACTAATAGTCAAATAGTGTCTACCAGCCAATAGGATAAAGGGTAGTCCAGTCTTTCAGCCTCAACAAGGAGAGAGCCAGCCAGGACCAGCACCCATAGGGCTTGGTGTAGCCCACATTAAAGGACATGTTCACGATTTATTCTTACTATGTGACTCTGTGTGCATCAGTGACACAGTTTGGAGTGTAGTATTCCTAACCTAATGTCCTACAAGCTCTGATTTTTAAACACAGAGGTTTTTATGCAGTGGGAAAATTGGAGTGATAAAAGTATTGTATGATCTTGTGACTGACTAAATTTAAGATGGAGGAATAAAAATGTTGGTCTGTTAAAAATAACACCTATATATAGTTGTAAACTTGTGAGAACACAATGAAAGTGATAAAGGCTACTTATATATGACTAAGGAAAATGTATGGGAAATTTTGTTTTCAATGTAGATAAGATAAAATTGTTCCTCCAACTAATAGCAAGCAAATATATTCTGAATTTACAAATAGATATGCAGATGGAGAGGAAAGATCCACCCAGAAAATACACTATCATCACTTTCTAGCCTCTTAAGAACATAGCATTTCGTAAAAAGGAGAAGAGCTGTCTGAGAAAAAGATGGATGAGTCAGCTTCACAGTCGGAGTGGGAGGAATGACATGCCTAAGAAGCAAGACAATGAAGAGCAAAGGAATGATCAGGATATAGATTTAGCTAAACATCAGCATCTGTGTGGAGATGGCAGGGAGAGCAAGTGCTTGTCCCACAAGTGTGGGGACCAGAGTGAACATCTCCAGAACTCATGACTATAAAACACACATGTGTATCTCAAGCATCTTTCATCACTCTGCTGTGTGGAGGAGAGGGGAACAGGAAAATGCAACTAAAAACTATCAACAGAGATGATCAAAGGAAATTTCATTACATTCCAAAAGTTCCATAGTACCACAAAATTAGAAGATGACAGCTATAAAAAGTTAAAGATGAGGATACACAAATAAAAGAAAACATATCTCCAAGTAGCTAATGGATCAAGAAGAAAAGTACAACAAAATTTATAAAATATTTGGAAGAAAATGTCTTTCAAAGCAGCATATTCAACTCGTAAGAAAAGAAGATATAAGGAGAGGAGATATTAAGTCAAATGATAAGGACATGGGGATTTGTGTGTAACTCAGAAATTGTGAAACAGAAAAGCTAATAGACAGAAATTATCAACAGGGCTGCAAACTACTTATTTAAGAAGACTAAAAAGCACAAAATGAGATTTAAAAAGGAAAAAAATGGCCCAATTTTACAATACAATGTTTAGCTTCTGGTAAGTATAGGACAGAGAAATGGAAAATTTTTAGTCTGAGTAAATCCAAAATAGAACAGAAAAAGGAAAGACATAGACAAATGGGATACACTCGGGAGAAAAAGAAGACATGATTTCATAATTACTGAAGGTCACCTCACAGCCATAGATGACATCACAGGATCTTACAGGTAAACCTTAATGAGCACTCACTGTAAAAGTAAGTCTCTATAAATCATTTTCAAAGAATAGAAAAAGATTCATTCTAAGACCTTATTTATAAGACTGAGATGAAGTATGTATCAGGGCACACATAAAATTTAAATCAATTTCAGCTATAGCTACAGATGAGCATATTTATAATACACCTCTACCAAACCAAGTCTACTAGTCAATGGATGCACATACACCTGTATTTGTCTTATAACTAGAGTTCATTCAAGGACTCTAGGTGACTAAATATCAACAAAATTGTAAATGTAAATCACTACTTCAAGAGGAGTGAAAAAAAAAATTATAGGATGCCACTAATAGCTCTGAGTAAAACTCAATAATTAGAGGCCGGAAATGTAGCCCAGCAGTAGACTGCTTGCCAGTGCGTGCAAGGTTTTTACCACCTGCATTGCAAAAACTAGAGAAACTCAATTATTTCTGACTTAATCATTGGTGCACTAAGTGAGCCACACATCAGTTTGCTGCCTCTCAGCTTCCCGTTTTCTTTGGTTGGTTTCAGTAAATAGGTGTTAAGCTTTGCCACCAAAGCACGGTGGAGGACACACAAGAGGAATGGTCTCTGATGCTCAGGCCTTATTTGTTGTTTGGTCCTGGCACTGTAGGATAAATGGATGAACAGTGTGTAAATATTTGAGGTCAACTAACGAGGGCGCTTGCTTTTTTTTTTTTTCTTTTTTAAATGCTCAATATACTATAACCAATGATGACCAATGAAGAATTAAAAAGGCAATGTGAAGTTAAGTATTCTTACATTCATATCATTAATATTATAGATGCAGATTAATATTATAATAACATTATATACTACATGGTAGTTTGCTGATAATTTTTGCACTATTTCTCTTTCCATATATTAGAGATTGAGTTGCACACACCTGAATTTATCTGTTTATTGATGTTTCTTAATAGAACTTCATGAGTTGATCATGAAAGTAGCAGACTTCTCTAATTAATCAAAAATATAATAAAGAAGTAGAAAACCCAGAAGAGGAAGAGGAAAAAGAGGAAGAGGAAAAAGAGGAAGAAAAGGATGAAGAGGAACAAAGGGGGAAAGGGAGAGAAGAAGAGAAAAAGAAAGGGAGGGAGGGAGAGAGCAGAGAAGGAAGGAGAGAGGAAAAGAAGGAGGGAGAGATGGACAGAGGGAAGGGAGGAGAAAACCCATTAGCTGTTTTAGCTATAAAACCTGCAGGCTCTAATATTACCAGCCTGGCAAAATGTGCCCACTGACCCAATAATTGCATGAATGTTAATGGAGTAACCAACTGATCTTTTGCTGGATTTGAAACCTACTCCATAGGAGGTACCTCGTGTCTACTACTATAAACATGGGCAGATGGCTAGAAAAATCATAGGCCACAGGGAGGAAACTAGTACCATCAGCTTACTCAATAGAAATATGGTCTACTTTGCTTTGTTTGGGCAGGTTTTTTTTTGTCTTGTTTTGCTTTTTCCTTTATTGAAAATATACTCTTCTCACATAATATATCTTAATTACAGTTTTTCCTTCCTCTACTCCTCCCACTTGCTTTCCATTTTCCATCTGGATTCTCTCCCTTTCTATCTCTCATTAGAAAGAAAGGGCTTTTAAGATATAATAAAATATAACAATATAAATCATAATAAAAGAAAACAATTGGAAAAGACAAACAAACTAAAGGAAAAGAGCCCAAGAGACGGCACACAAGTCAAGGACTGCTCATTTGTACATTCAGGAATTCCACCAAAAAACAATAAGCTGTAAGCCATAGTATAAATATAATAAAGTTAACTTCTTAATACTCATGTCTATATCCATAGACCAGTGCTAACCCCGGCTTTCATTGAAGAATTTCTAACTGCAGCAGCTGGTCAAAGTGCTAAGAATAGGGAATGCTGTAGAGCTCAACTCTAAAAGGTTTGCCGGCATCACCCCTCCAAGGCTCAGGAAACATCATCAGGGAGGAGATGGAACAAGCAGAAGAGACAAAGACTAAGCAGGTGTGTGGCAAATGACTTTTTCTTGCTACAGCATGGCCATTGTACCCATGAGTTCAGTAGAGCTGTGATCACCTGCACGAGATTGTCACAAGATTGGACCTGTGTCCATTTCATCATGGAAGAAGGAAAGGTTTATGGATATGACAGGAACTATAGACAGTTAATTGTTGCTAGGGAGAGGGCCATCACTTCCTTTAGTGGTGTAGCCACTGATAATGCCCATGTCCCAGGAAATGACCTCCCATTCATGCTCATGCAAGGAGCCCTAACTAAAATGAGTCTGTCACACACGTGAAGACATGAAAGTAGGAACAGTATTTGTTGGGAAGAAGGGTTTCAGTGGGAAGGTGGGGTTTAAGAATGTAATGGAAGGGGAAAATGACCAAAATTCACTATATGTGAATGAGATCGTCGGGGAATAAAAACAAAAACAAATAATATGTAGCTCTTCTAGAAGTTTCAGATTAAGATCTTTTTGTTTGCATCACTTAAAATAAGAATACTAAAATGTAGGCTGGAGAGATGGCTCAGAGGTTAAGAGCACTGACTGTGCTCCCAGAGGTCCTGAGTTCAAATCCCAGCAACCACATGGTGGNTCACAACCATCTGTAATGGGATCNGATGCCCTCTTCTCGTGCGTCTGAAGACAGCTACAGTGTACTCATGTAAATAAAATAAATAAATCTTTAAAAAAAAAGAATACTAAAATGTGTATCTGTAAGTAAAATGTGTGTTTACACACACACAAACACACACACACACACACACACACACACACANATATATATATATATATATATCTTTAGCATGTCACTAAGACTAGTGGCTCATAAATGATCCAATGGCATTTGCTGGAAAAGGACCCATCCTCTTATCAACTTTATCCAAAACTTTGATTAAAGAGCAAGCTAAGTATAATATATTTAAGTGGCAACTGGACACAAATGTAAAAGGATCTGCTGGAAATGGTTATTCTAGACCTAAGTCTTCATATCGTGCTCTCAAAAACGGAACCCCAATTTTGCCAGTCTGCAGCTGTCCATCAGGACATATGTCTTGAAGGCAGTAGTAGGGTACTCACGTAGTGACAGTGTTGAATCCACAGGCCTGCAGCTTCAACAAGCGGTCCTTCCAATACTCCCTGGGCACCCGGAAGTAGTGTATGGAGCCTCCAACGATCATGAATTTGTGACCTTCCAGGGTGAAGTGTGCTTTACCCTGAGCATTGGTTTTAGTGCTAAGCCCTACAAATCTGTTCTTCAGCTCGGATGGGGTCAGATTAGACCAGCTGAACCTAGATTGGAGGGGAAAAAGAAAAAGGAGTGTGCAGAAACTGCTGCAAACCTCTGCCACGGCGAGGCGCCACGGCGAGGCGCCACAGGGCACTGGACTGCCTGTGCCCCTTATTTTTCCCAGGAAAAGGGACGAAGCTTCCCACTCCCTACCCGCACCAACCTGGCAGGAGACTTAAACACCTCCTCTGAGTGAGGAGCAAAACCTGATAGGACAAGTGGCAGGAAGCAGATGACCGCGAATCTCTTCCAGGAACGATGCTTGCTGTAAGGAAAAGAGACAATAACAGGGGAAACATGGTGGCCCCTTGAGTCACAAGGCCTAGAAAGTTGCTTCAGAAACTTCTAGAGGCCTGTGGCAAAGGACATCCATCACAGGCGTTCTCCCAGAGAACCCGGGATAAGGGAGGTTGTAGCTCCACCTGGTTCCCCCCGAGTCCCCCAATTCCAGGACTCCCACAAAGTCTCCCACCCCATAGGACACATCACAACAAGACGAAGTTGGACACTGGGCAGGGAGAGATTCAGGAACAGGGTACAGGGAGACTGGAAGGATACAACCAAAGCACTTATTCCCATCCTCACCTCCCTGACATGCCCAGAGTCAATGTGCAGACCCTCAATAGATTAGGGTACAGAGGGATCTGCAGAGGGAAGGGCTAGGGCAGAGAGACTTGAAAAGGAAGTCCTGGGTACTAGCACCACAAGTCCTTGTGGGTGCCTGACTGGCTGACCTACAGAACACTGTGTGGGAAGTCTAGAGGCCTCCGGTGAGCATACTCAGGATGTTGGAGTTGGGGGAATTCAGGACGGGCATGTGCCTCAAAGAGCTGGCAGGGCCGGGGTCTTGGACTCTAGCAACTTCAGGGGAAGCAGAAAGGGTCACCTGAGGTATGCCATCACTGGAAGCCAGGGAGCGAAGGTCCTTGCAGCTCCTGCTTTCTCGGGTGCCTCAGACACACGACCTCCAGTCAGAACTTATGTCTGCCAGGCCCGATGCAGTGCCGATGGCTAGATGAAAATACGTCAAGAGTTGGGATGGGGAGGTGGGGAGGTGGTGTCCCACAACCTTGACACCATAACGCTACGCCAGGCTTGCAGCCAGCATCTAGATCCAGGGTCTTCAGGAACAGTGTCCACAAGAAGCTATTGTCTCTGGTCCCTGTACAGCAAGGTGTCCCAGCCTCCCTTTGTCCCCAAATGCCTCTCGGCACTGGGAATAAAAAGGGAGTATCATCAGGGTTATCTCCGGCCTTGGCTTCCTTAAACTGCAGCCAGCTGGCTCACAACACAAAGATCAGAGTGAGGAAGGAGCAAGAACAGAAGACTCCAGGAAATCCATACATCTGATAAGCATTTCGAGCGAAGTAACAGTTTACAAAATCCACATCCTTCCTATATACCAAAGACAGACTGAGAAAGAAATCAGGGAAACAAGCCCATTCCCAATAGCCTTTTTAAAAACTAGCTTGGAGTAAACCTAGCCAAAGGAGTGAACGACATCCTATTGTGTTAAGTACTCCCTCAGCCTGCGCCCTTCCTTTCGCTCCCACCACCCAGTGATATGAACGTTAGGTCTTCGGTCATTTCCCGGGGGCTTCTGTGTTTCTGGACTTCTATTTGTTTATTCCCATTGTGTTTTCAGGTTTTGTGAATTCTTTAGTTCTTTTTAGCACATATAGTCTTTCTTCTATCCACTCCAGACCACGTGCTATGAGTTAAAACGTACAGAAAATAACCCAAAAATAATTACGGTTTTTTTTTTTTAAAGGTCCAGCACCCAAACAAAACTATCCAATAGGAAAAAACAAAAACAAACAAACAAAAGGAAACCAGCCAGGCCACACACACACACATTTAATACCTGGTGATGGGATGGGTTACAAGGCCAGACACCCAGACTCTGGAAGAAAAAACACCACACCTGCAAAGAAAGAGATAATACAAAGAGCACATGACACAGCTGGAAGGCAGGTGATAGATACACAGCTGTGCACTCAGGCTTCTCTTCACTACCAAGACCCCGCCAGCTGTCCCAATGCCTTGCACGTGCTCACAGCGGCAGAGTTCTCTTGAATGGCTCATGTTTCTATCCTCACAGTACCCTTCTCCAAAGACCATGATCATCTAAACAGAAGCGAGCATGTTCTTCCATAGCCAATGCCTTGGATAGTTCCTTCAAAGCACGTATCCAGTGTTAAAATGCTTACCTGCTTGTCCACTCAACTCTTAGGGTTTTGTTTGGTCTGTTGGTTTCATTATTTCCCACCACAAGGTTTAAATAAACAAGTTCACTTTGCATTTAAAAAAAAAAAAAAAAGCATTTACTGAACTCAGAATTTAACAGTAGAGTGTACGTTGAACATATATGAGGCCCTGAATTCAATGCTCAGCACTACAAAAATTATAGAAATTTCTTTCTTAGACATCATAAAGATTTTTTTTAATAATGCCATGGGCATTTCATAAAGTCAAAGCAAACAATCTATTGCTTTATGACTGGCAAGGGAATCGTTCATTTATAGAATGGTAACACAGTAGACCATGGTTAGAGAGGCTGTGGATTAGCACAGCCTTTGAAAACAAATATAGTGAAGATAATATACTTCCTCACAACAACCATATAAAGTTCCATGTCCAGTTCCAGAACTGCAAGGTTCTCTTTCAGGAATGGATTGTAATTTTGTTATGCACACTTGGTTAGTCAGCATGCCCCAAGGGTCCATGCTCAACCCCAGCACCTCAGAGATAAAGATTAATGGAAGAACTCTACTTTGGAGAGGACAAAAAGATATCATCATTCTTTAAAACTGATGCAGTCTCAAACAGGAAAGCTTCTTGACTTCCTCAACAAATGTGCCAAAAAAAAATTAATTATGACAATATACAGAAATTGTCCCTTAGTAACTTCACTACCCTGCTCTCACTGTGGGTAGTGCTCTGCACGCTATCTGTTTGAGAATGAACTGGCCATGCCCAGTGCTTTCTCCTTTAACTCTACAGAAAAGGGAAACATTAGCCTAGAACTTTTCATTCTCAAGGGCATTTATGTTGACCACATAGGTTGACAATAGCGCTGTGAATTGTGGGCCTATGTCCATACCCCTATCCCCACTCCTGCAGGTGCTCTACTGATGAGCCACACTCCAAGAGCCATGTAAGATGGATTTTAACTCTATGTCTTGAGCTAAATTGAACCAACGAATTGGGATTTTATAATACCCAATTCCTATAAACCTGCATTTTGGGAAAAGCAGAGACTATGAATATTTAATTCATTCCTGGATCCCAATATCTCATGTCTGGCAGGCATACAACATGACCTCAATAAACGTCTACTGATTAAACAAATAATTTAGGCAGCTGCAGGGAAAGGGCTGAATCGTCCCAAAGTGATTGCCCTATGACAATAGAGGGCTTGGAGTGAAATAGAGGGCCTGGAGTGGAGATGCCAAGTTTTAGGAGAGGACTTTGGCAACAAAAATCCGAGCGAACAGAACTGGCCACGCTGAGATAGCAAAAGCTGGGCCTGTGATCTCTGCGGGTCTAGTTTGCCTGTATATCTCCTGTTAGGCTGAGATAGAACATACCTGGTTCAGTGCAAATATTCTTGGTCTTCAAAGAGAACATTTTAACAAACCTAGTTTCCGGAATCGTTTATGTGTTTGTGTGTATACACATCTGTCTTCATGTAGGAATGAATACAAGAACAAATGGAGATGAGGCTCAGGCTCGGGTACTGAGCCCCAGGTGCTCTACAGCTTGATTTTTGATGTAGGATCTCACAACAGGCCTGGAACTCACCACAAAGGGAAACTCCAGGAGTGATGGCTTCTCTCCACTTCAAGCAGATCCTCATGCTGACCTAACTGACTAAGCTAGCTCCCCAACCTAGTTTCTTAGACCTTTAATTGGTTTTGTTATGTCTAATTCAAGCAACAGTGTAGACCCAAAATGTCTGATCGCACCACATAAGCAAGGTATGTTTCTTGGGAGCCTTTTGCCTGTTTCTCTGAAGCAAAGAGAGAGCGGGGAAAAAAAGAGAAGAGTGCCTGGCAGACAGAATTAGAAGATGTTCGACCTTGTGACGACAGGCTTCGCCATTGGTGGTGCTCATCAGGGATCCTCTGAGAGTTTGGGGATCAAGTGGTGGACACTGCAGAAAAAGTGAGTCCTGGCAAAAGTAAAAAGTGTGGCATTTCTTGGGAGAGATAGACACAGGGAGCCACAGATGAGGCAGTGATAGACACAGGGAGATACAGATGAGGCAGTGATAGACACAGGGAGCCACAGATGAGGCAGTGATAGACACAGGAAGCCACAGATGAGGCAGCTCAGAAAAAGCAAGGCAGCTTGGAAAAGCGAAAAGCCAAAACGAAAGAGAAAAGGGGGGAAGGGAAAAGAGAAAAAAGAAAGAAAAAATGGGAAATGGAAACAGTTGTATGCAGATGCTTGGGAGTGTGTTTCAAGCTCAAGGGGCTGAAAAAAAGAGAGAGAGAGAGAAAGCAAACAGGTTTGACTTGCTCACAGGCTTTATATTAAATGCCTGCTCTAAATAATCAACTGCTAACATTTCATAATAAATTACTGAATAGAAAAAAATAGAAAATTCAAACTTTATTTAAGGCCTAAGATTGAGGCTCTGGGCAGATGAGAGTACATTCTTGGGCAAGGGTACCAGGTAAAAGAATAATACACTGCAGATGTATTTAAAAAACAAACTTACCAAATTAAGCACTTATAGTATCCAGTAGTCCAGCAGAAATGACTGGGCAAGCCCTGACGAAAGTCGTGCTAGAGTTCCTGGTTGAAAACCTTCAAGCTAGAGCTAATTGTTCCTTCCATGCATGAGCTCCTGGTTTCTTGTTCTCGTAGAGGCATTTTACACCACAGAAAAAAAAATAGTGGCCTCTTGAAAATGGCTCCCCCTTCTACCTGTTCTCGAGAGCCCATGGCTGCTCTCTGTTGTTCTTCTTCCTCCCGATTTCAGAGTCAGGGAGTGAGCTTGCACCCAGGACACGGAGTCTTGGAGCACCCTTGAAATAAACATGCTCGGATCTAAGTCAAACGGGTCTTTCTTGCTCCTGGAATCCACTTTTAGCAAGTGTGAGCAGCTTATGACAATTCCCCAGTATTGATTCATATTACCTGCAATATACCTGAGAGGAACCCAACAAGAGTTCCTTCTCTTTCTTTTTTTTTTTAATTATAAAATTTTATTGTTTGTGAATTTCACATCATGCACCCCAGTCACACTCATCTCCTTATCTCTTCATATCAACCCTCCTCCCTTGCAAAAGGAAAAAACCACATAAAATAAAAATCAAAAAATTAAAAACATCTCACTGTGGAAGCTGCAGTGCACCATGGTGTGTCACACACCCTTTTGTCCATACAGCTGTATGTGCAAACGTTCATTTTAATGAGTCATTGGTCTGGCTCAATACCTCTAGCTTCTGCTACACTATCAATATTGGTTCCTCACTGGAACTCCTCTCAGATAACCTGCTGTTGTCCTGTATTATAGAGATCCTGCAGCATTGGTTCAGTAAGACCAGTCCCCTCACTCTCTACACAAGTTTATAAATGAACATAAATGTTGGGGTGGTGCTGGATGCCAGCTCCAGCGGTCTTCTTTCTTCTTGTTTGTTCCTCTTGAGGCAACAAAGGTGGAAGAGAGTCTCGGGGGTAAGACTTGATTTTAAGAGATATTTAAGGTTGCTGTATAATAATAGAACATTTACCTATCTTACTCTAAGTCACTTTGCTTCAGTGGCTGACCTGCTTGAGTTCCACTGAGGCCAGAAGCTGTAGTCTCTGGCATTTAACACCTCATAGCAAAGCAGTTAGGGGGTGGGAGGGAATTAAGTAAAGTATCCTTTGTTCTATCTCAGCAGGAACTGTGCAAGTCTAACTTCCAGACAGCTAGTTGAAGTCACAGGAAGAAGGAACACGTTGACAAGTGGTTTTAGCTTTTATTAGTAAGTTCTTAGTTCTCCAGATAGTTTCTGTAAAAGTTCTCTCTTGTTCCCTAAAAATTCTGCTCTTCTCCTAATTTTGTTCTTTCCTCCTGCTCTCTTGTAACAATAATGCTCTTACTCTCAATGCCTTTTCCCCCAGTGCTATGCCCTTACTTCTAATTTCTTCTTGAGTTCAGTTCTGTCTACAAAAATTCTTCTTGCGTCCTGCCTTTTCTCCTTGTCCTCAGTACTTGAACATCTTTTAGAATACATGATCACATGGTAAAAAGTTCACCACAAGTTTACACATAAATTTAAATCATAAATCCAATAAGAAGTTTACAACAGAGAATGTTTACATGCATATCCATGAGGAGTAATTATCTGGCTGTCATCTGTCACCAGCTCTACAGGTTCACAGAGAGTTTAAAAAAAATAACTTTTGTGACTGTTAGTAAAGTTTTGTATAGATAAACCCAGTCAATATTTTGTCTTCTGCCCTTGCACCTAGAGTAAATCAGTAGTTCCCTTTTTATGACCTTTGGATAATTGTTTTACAACCTCTTAGAATATACTCTAAGTTGTAGATGTCTGTTTGCTATCTCAGAAGCCATTAACTCGTGATATTTGAAGACTAATAGAGTTCTCACTGCAGTTTTGATTATCAGAGAGGACTTCATAAGAGTCCTATTATTAAAGAGCTTAATAATTTCTAATATAATTTTAGAAATTCTTGTAGGATTATCATTAAGAATTAAGAAGTCAGTCAGGCAGTGGTGGCATATGCCTTTGGGAGGCAAAGGCAGGTGGATTTCTGAGTTCGAAGGCAGCCTGACCTACAGGACAGCCAGGGCTACACAGAGAAACCCTGTCTTTAAAAAAATCAAAAAAAAAAAAAAAAAAAAAAAAAGATTTAAGAAGTCATCTATTTGTCTATATAGNATCACTANAAGACAGTACATCTTTGTTGTTCTGCAGAAACCTCTTCAAGATATTAATACTACCAGGAAAAGCATATTAATAGCAAGAATCTTTCCTAAAATGAAATTCTCTTCAGCCTTACCTAAAAGAGCAAATCCATTATAGATTGTAATTCATGACAGAACTATCTCAGGAATATCACCTGCTAGTTTTTAGCTTCTAGATGGCTCCTGGCAGGGTAGGCTAACTCAGAGTCCTGGATCTGGGCCAGGATGGAAGCTGAATTGGTCAGTCACTCAGCTCTCCTATGTCCCTAACAATAGAGCCAGCTCTACTGTGCTGCCCAAACAAGATGGGGGTCCTACTCTCCTGAGTGCTATGGCCAGTGAGGGACACAAAAAGCTCACCTGCCACACATAGAGGAGGGGCGGGAGAAATCTTCTCTTTTTTAGTAAGTATATTTACTGACCTTAAGGTGGTTGAGATGGAACCTGGGAGAATAGAGCCTAAAATGAGATGGACTAAAGTCTTATGCAATAGCCAACTTGATTTAGAGAATCAGACAAGTTATGAAGAATCACATAAGTAAAATATACAATCATAAGGACAAGCCACACAAAGCAAAAACATGATTTCCATAGAGGCATATAAATAAATAACAATAGCCTGTTGTGATGAATAATCCACATAAAACTCACTCCTATCATTACATCTGGAAGGAGCACAGTAGCATATTCCAAGAAAAATGTTGTGTTTGAGAAGAAACTGAAGTCATATGACTCTGGTCTTGTTTCCTGGGAGTTTCCTCACAAGCACTCAGAATTTCTCTTGCACAACTCTATTCTTTAACTATATTCCTACATCTCATTTCACTAGCCAATCTACTTCTTCCTTCTTTCATCTCGCCTTTGGGCTTTCCCTGGAACACTTAGAACTGGTGGTCAACCTCCATTGTAGGGAGATCAACCATCCATTCCAACATCCTTCAAGGCTTACCATGCCACATACTCAGGAGGGTAGGGGTGGGGTTTAGGATGCACTCAGATCCTTGTATGAGAAGGACTTCTCATAAAGTTATGGTGGGAACCAAAGGTGATGGCAGTTGTCTGTATAATTCTAAAGGCCTCAATGACCTCCCTGACCAGCAGAACTCCTGGCACCAGAGCTTTTGTTTAACAACCTATGGTTCCTTAAAAATGCTACCTCTTTAACCTATACTGTGTGTTCAGACCTTGTGAAGTCTGTTCCATGTCCAATTCTGTATTAGCATTCTTCTCTTGTCTTTAAATCTGGTTTTACATAAAAATACAATTACCAACATCCTTCTGCTATAGGGGACTTACTTATGCACTACAGGGAACTCTGTAGCTGTCCAGAAGCCAGAGAAAACTGAGTACACCTGAAAGGGAGGCTGGGAATGAAATAGGATGGGTGGGTGCGAGAAGAATGAAGCCAAGGCAAAGTTTCTGTGATCAAGGCTCAAAGTTTAATTTTCAGTTCTGAGTTTATATAGGCAGAACCCAAAGACCCATCATTTTGTTTCAGCTGGATTAAGTTGCAAAGCAAGCTTGGCAGGTGGTCAGCTCCTCAAAGCTCCATAGGAAATGCAAATGTGGCAAGGCCAGGTGCCAACTCCCACCAGGTTGTAAAACTATTGGAGGTTTGTTTAGCCTATTCAAGGCTGAGGGAAGGGCACAGGAACTCCAAGACTCAAAGACTCAGCCAGAGACCTCACTGGCATTTCATGATTCTATTCACACACACCTCTCCAAGTGACCATGTTGGTTATGGGGATTTCATCTTGGTCCACCTACTCTTTCTCTTTCCCTGGTTCCTGGAAATGTCCTCCTAGAACCAGGCAGAAGCCACTTAGCTGTCAATTGTCTGAGGGTGGGGAGAATTGGTGTGGTTACATGCGATTGGTTCATTTAAACATAGCAAATTAGCAGAAGAGTACGTGCAGACCAAAACGTTTACAAAATTTTAAGGGCCTGAGGTTTATCAGGGGCAACAGGACACCTGGTTGATGTATGACTCTTTATCGGGGGGCAGTAAACTAGGGGAGATGTCCTCCTGCCAGAGGGCTGTGGGGTCAGTCAGCCCTGATAGCTCTAGGGGAGGCGCCTTCCTGCCAAATGGCTAAAGTTAGCCCTGATAGCTCAGTTCCTGCATTCTTTTCCTTATCTTTATGGCCGGGCTTGTATTTCAGTGTCCAGCCCTGGGTCTTTGAATTTTTGAAACTTACTCTTTTAATTTTACATTTCCAAACTTTGAATNTATATAATTTTTCCTTTCACCTCTAGCTTATGGGAGCTTTCACCTTTCCTTAAATAATCTGTTTCTGCTTAAGTATTCAGTATCTATACTTGAATTCTTTCAATGATGACACCAAAAACCATGGGGACCATCAGGTTCAATGGCAGCCAGATGCAGGAAACCATGTTGAACATTGTGTCCCATCTATTAGCATGGCTTCTTCCTTTTGGCCTCTAAAATTCCTTTTTTTAAAAAATATTTATTTTTATTTATTTATTTATTTATTTATTTATGTGAGCACACTGTAGTGTAGCTGTCTTCAGACACACCAGAAGAGGGAATCAGATCATATTACAGACAGTTGTGAGCAACCATGTGGTTGCTGGGAATTGAACTTAGAAGAGCAGTCAGTGCTCTTAGCCAATAAGCCATCTATCTCTCTAGCCATTAAATTCCTTTTGACAGTTCACTTTTAGCAATTTCCCCTAGTACCACTGGAATCCAAGTGTCTGTTCTTTCCTACAGTCATGGAAATAGGCCTCTATGTTTGTTACTGCTTTTATTATTTCAGTATTCTCTCTGACCCTCTTGCAGCAGCTGGAGTCCTTTCACAAATGGATCTCTTTACTTCCTTAGTATGCTTGAAGCCCTAGATTACATCTTAGCATCAGAAGACTTGAGAAACAGCTGTGATCAAGCAACACGCCTTCTCTTTGAAACCTGCAATGGCTTTTGTCCTAATTTTGCTTTCTATCACTGTGATAAACACTATGACCAAAAGCAATGAGGAAGAAAGGATTTATTTTGCTTACACTTCCATGTTGTAGTCCATCACTGAGGGAAATCTTGGCAAGAACTAAAGAAGAAACATGGAGGGCAGCATTGAATCAGATACCATGAAGGAACTCTCCTTACTGGCTTGCCCCTGAGACTCACATTTGGCTACTTTTCTTATATTACCCAGAACCAAGGATGGTACCACCCACTATAGAATGGACCTTTCCACATCAATCCGCATTCAAATTATGTTTTTCTAGAAAAAAAAAAAATCATTCTGTTGGTAATCAGGCATCTCCACCACCTGCCCCAGGGACCCAGCTACAGCAGGATATGTCATCACCAGCTGTCAAGATGTGACTCTTTCCCACTGTGACAGTGAGTCACACATCCATCCTCTGTGCATGTACTACATCCTCTTATAGAAGGCTAGTCCTGCTCTGTGCACCTTCCCTGCCAGGGAAGAGTCAGCCTCTAGGGAGGGTTCTGATCCTGGGACTCAGGTGAGAACAACATCTTGTATCCCGGGTCTCTCAGAGACCAGTCCACAAAGGAGAGCACACAAGCCGCAGAAGCAACAGAGCTTCCTGGACAGGGTCACTTCAGGCCTTCATCTTCAGCCAGGAGGCAGAGCTGAGCTCCAGAACTCCTTACACCTTCCCTGCAAGAGGAAAGCTTGCCTGTAGAGAGTGCTCAGACCACTGGGACTCAGGTAAGAGTTGGACTCCCAGGAGTGCTGACAGAGGCTAACAGAATCACAGGAGGAACAAGCTCAAGTCAGAGACAGCTAGAACAACTAACACCAGAGATTACCAGATGGTGAAAGGCAAACGTAAGAATCTTACTAACAGAAACAAGTCCACTCGGCATCATCAGAACCCAGTATTCTAACCACAGCAAGTCCTGGATACCCCAACACACCCGAAAAGCAAGATTAGGATTTAAAATCATACCTCATGATGCTGATAGAGGATTTTAATAAAGGCATTAATAACTCACTTAAAGGAGGGTATAGGGGTCATTCGGGATAGCATTTGAAATGTAAATAAAGAAAATATCTAATAAAATAATTTTAAAAAACTCAAAAACAAACACATAACCCTAGACATCAAGAAAACAAATAAAAAATTAAAACTGGGCTATGAATCTGAATACAAAGTTCTCATAAGAAACACAAATATACAATAAACACTATGAAAAGTGTTTAAAAAAATTAACTCACTTAAAGAAATACAGGAGAACACTGCTAAACAGGTAGAAGTCCTTAAAGAGGGAACACAAAAATCCCTTAAAGAATTACAGGAAAACACAACCAAACAGGGGATGGAATTGAACAAAACCATCCAAGATCTGAAAATGGAAGTAGAAGCAATAAAGAAAACCCAAAGGGAGAGACAACTCTGGACATAGAAACCCTAGGAAAGAAATCAGGAACCATAGATGTGTGAGCATCAACAACAGAATACAGAAGATGGAAGAGAGAATCTCAGGTATAGAAGATTCCATAGAAAACATGGACACAACAATCAAAGAAAATGCAAAATGCAAAAAGACCCTAACTCAAAACATCCAGGAAACAATGAGAAGACCAAACCTAAGGATAATAGGTATAGATGAGAAGGAAGATTTTCAATTTGAAGGGCCAGTAAATATCTTCAACAAATTTATAGAAGAAAACTTCCCTAACCTAAAGAAAGAGATGCCCATGAGCATACAAGAAGCCTACAGAACTCCAAATAGACTGGACCAGAAAAGAAATTCCTCCC
>NC_034599.1:21926857-21959610 GCF_900095145.1 Mus pahari
ATGAACTA
The DNA here is from genome assembly GCF_900095145.1 of Mus pahari. Classification (NCBI taxonomy): domain Eukaryota; kingdom Metazoa; phylum Chordata; class Mammalia; order Rodentia; family Muridae; genus Mus; species Mus pahari. Next base: position 21,926,866 of record NC_034599.1, read on the forward strand.
ACCAGTACCCTCAGAACTTGTATCTCTAATTGCATATGCATCGGAGGATAGCCTAGTCAGCCATCAATTGGAGAAGAGGCCCTTGTTCTTGCAAAGGTTATGTGCCCCAGTACAGAGGAATGCCAGGGCCAGGAAGCAGGAATGGGTGGGTTGGGGAGCAGGGCAGGGGGAGGGTATAGGGTACTTTTGGGATAGCATTTGAAATGTAGATGAAGAAAGTATCTAATAAAAAAAAATAACAGTAAAAAAAAAAAAAAAAAGCTAGTCCCGCCTCTCCACCTTCTCTTCCTCCCTTCACCTTTACCCAGAGGCAGCCTCTGTATAGCCCCTCCCCAATCAACCTTCCATGTGATATCTGTCATACAGTGTGACTTTAAAGCACCAACTCCATGGATCATAACACATTCCCCTCTAACACTGAAGGTGTAAAGATAAGAGACAAGTTACTGTAGCTTTATCACATCTTGACTACCTTGCCAAAGATGAATAAGTCATTTTCCTACACCCGGTGTCACCTTGAGTTCCAGAAACAGGAGCCACGTAACAGAATAGATCACCCCCAAGGTGAGGGCAATTATCCATGATATGCATGCTGTACCCTGAGAGTACCAGTTTGTTTTTCCAAGCTAGAATTGAGAGATAGTGGTTAAAGAGACCTCACTTGTGTCAGGATTGCTTGATGATGCCTTCTTCCTAATTCTTCCTTTATCTAAGACATAAGGTAGCTCTAATCCAGTGACAGGAGGTGGGTGTCACTGGATTCCTGTATTTGTTCCTGTTCTTGATGTGAATATCTTTTCCCTGCTAGTTGCCATTACTGTCTCTCTCATAAACACACCGGAACAGGCGTCTTAGTCTAACTTTCTGGAGCTACTAGATCTCAGGCATTTATCTTTAAAAACTCTTCTTACAACTTTGTCAAACCAAATAAGAAGAAAACACCTTTTGCATGTTGGTGTCTTGCAGCTAGTCCACCCTGAACAAGTAAAAGAAAAGAATGGAAAAGAAAAGAGAAAGGAAGGAAGGAAAGAAGGAAGAATGGCGACCATGTGTTAGGTCCAAAGAAAATTCCAGTTCCCCAAACTCCAAAGACATTCCAAATATCCAGAAATGAGCTCAACCTGGACTGTAGAAGGATTGCTGGAGGTTAGATAAACATCAGCAGGCCTCAGGAACTTATGAAATTTGTCCCCTCTACCAAAAAAGGTCTGTTCCTTACCTATGGCAGAAGTGACAAATGGCTACCTATGACTCCTATCAGGATCTCTCTTGCTTCCTCTTGTTCTCTCTCACACTGTCTCCCTGTCTCTCTATCTTTCTCCCTCCTCACTCATTCTCACTCTCTATTGTTCTCTATTGCTCTCTCTAGCTCGCTCTCTCTCTCTCTCTCTCTCTCTCTCTCTCTCTCTCTCTCTCTCTCATAACTACAATTTTAAAAAATACCTCCCCCTTAGTCATACTATGGACAGATCACATTGTCAGCCTCTACACCACACATGCTGGAATCAGCCTTATTCCAGGGTCTATTTTCTTATCTTTCTTCTTTGGCCAGCACTGGCTTCTTTCCATCACTCTGGGGAGGCAAAGCAATGCATACCTTGACCTTATAAGCCCTGAAGCTCATGGTGAGGTCTTCCAGTCAGTGAACCTCTTCTTTTTCCGTCTCAATTTGTAAGGCCCTTTGCACTTTTATTGTTTGTTTGTTGTTTTTATTAATTATTTTACTTGTTTACCTTTCTTTTTTCCATGTTGATTTTAAATTTATTTTTTTATTGGATCTTTTATTTATTTACATTTCAAATATTATTCCCTTTCCTGGTTTCTCCTCTGCAAACCCCTATCCTATTCCCCTTACCCTGCTTCTACAAAGGTGCTCCCCCACCCACGTACCCACTCCTGCCTCACTGCCCTCGCATTCCTCTACACTGGGGCATCGAGCCTTCACAGGACCAAGGGCCTCCCTTCCCACTGATGCCAGATAAGGCCCCTTCAACTCCTTCAGTCTTTCCCCTAACTCCTCCACTAGGATCCCTGTGCTCAGTCTGATCGTTGGCTGCGAGCATCTGTGTTTGTATTGGTCAGGATCTAGCAGAGCCTCTCAGGAGACAGCTGAATCAGGTTCTTGTCAGTAAGCACTTCTTGGCATCTGCAAATATTGTCTAGGTTTGGTGTCTGCATGTGTTTACCCTTCAAATGTTATCCCCGTTCCTGGTCTCCCCTCCATGAACACCCCACCCCATCCACTTCTCCTCTGTCTCTAAAAGGGTGCCTACCCATCCACCCACACACTCCCACCTAGCATTCTAGCATTCTGCTCTTCTAGGGCATCAAGCTTCCACAGGACCAACTACCTCCCATTCCACTGGTGCCAGCATTTGCTGTCATCTGAGTTTTTGCTTTTAGCTATGCTGATTGATGTCAAGTGGAATCTCAGGGTCGTTTTGATTTGCATTTCCCTGATGACTAAGGAAGTTAAACATCTCTTTAGGTGCTTCTTGGTCATTTGAGATACCTCAGTTGAGAATTCTTTCTTTAGCTTTAATAGGGTTATTTGTATCTATGGAGTATAACTTCTTGAGTTCTTTGTATATTTTGGATATTAGCCCTCTATCTGATGTAGGATTGGTAAAGATTTTTTTCCCAATCTGTAGACTGCCATTTTGTCCTATTGACAGTGTCCTTTGCCTTACAGAAGCTTTCTAGTTTCATGAGGTCCCATTTCTAAATTTTTGATCTTACAGCCTGAGTCATTTGGTGTTCTGTTTAGGAAAATTTCCCCTGTGCCAATGTATTCAAGGATCTTTCTCACTTTCTCTTCTGTTAGATTCAGTGTATTTGCTTTTATGTGGAGGTCTTTGATCCACTTGGACTTGAGCTTTGTACAATGTGATAAAAATGGATCAATTTGCATTCTTCTACATGCAGACCACCACTTAGACTAGCACCATTTGTTGAAAATGCTGTCTTTTTCCACTGTATGGTTTTAGCTTCTTTGTCAAATATCAAGTGACCATAGGTGTGTGGGTTTATTTCTGTGTCTTCAATTTTATTCCATTGATCTACCTGTCTGTCTCTGTACCAATACCATGCAGATTTATCACTATTGCTCTGTAGAACAGCTTGAAGTCAGGGATGGTGATTCCCCAAGTTCTTTTATTGCTGAAAATTGTTTTTTCACTATTTTTAGAAGATTTTATTTTATTTTATTTTATTTATTGGATATTTTCTTTATTTACATTAAAAATGTTATCCCCTTTCCTGATTTCCTCTCTGAAAAATACCCTCCTCCTACCCCGCTTCACCAACCCACCCACTTCTGCTTCCTGGCTGTGGCATTCCCCCACACTGAGGCATAGAGCCTTCATAGGACAAAGGGCCTCTCCCCACATTGATATCCAACTAGGACATCCTCTGCTGCATATGCAGCTAGAGCCATGAGTCCCACCATGTGTGTTTTTGGTGGTTTAGTCCCTGGGGGTACTGGCTAATTCATATTGTTGTTCTTCCTATGGGGCTGCAAACCCCATTCAGCTCCTTAGGTCCTTTCTCTAGCTCCTTCATTGGGGACCCTATGCTCAGTGCAATGGATGGCTGTGAGCATCCACTTCTGTATTTATCAGGCACTGGCATAGTCACTCATGAGAGAGCTATATCAGACTCCTGTTAGCAAGCACTTGTTGGAATCCACAACAGTGTCTGGGTTTGGTGGTTGTATATGGGATGGCTCTCCAGGTGAGTCAGTCTCTAGATGGTCATTTATTCAGTCTCTACTCCACACTTTGTCTCTGTAACTCCTTCCATGGGTGTTTTGTTCCCCCTTTCTAAGATGGATCAAAGTATCCACACTATGGTCTTCCTTCTTGAGTTTCATGTGATTTGTGAATTGTATCGTGGGCATTCTGAGCTTCTGGGCTTCTGAGCTAATATCCACTTATTAGTGAGTGCATATCATGTGTGTTCTTTTGTGATTGGGTTACCTTACTCAGCATGATATCCTCCAGATCCATCCATTTGCCTAAGAATTTCATGAATTCATTGTTTTTAATAGCTGAGTAGTACTCAATAAGTGTACCACATTTTCTGTATCCATTCCTCTATTGAGGGGCATCTGGGTCCTTTCCAGCTTCTGGCTATTATAAATAAGGCTGCTATGAACATAGTGGAGCATGTGTCCTTATTACACCTTGGATCATCTTCTTGGTTTATGCCCAGAAGTGGTATTGCTGGGTCCTCCGGTAGTACTATGTCCAATTTTCTGAGAAACTGCCAGACTGATTTCCAGAGTGGTTGTACAAGTTTGCAGTCCCACCAACAATGGAGGAGTGTTCCTCTTTTTCCACATCCTCGCCAGCATCTGCTGTCACCTGAATTTTTNATCTTAGCCATTCTGACTGGTATGAGGTGGAATCTCAGGGTTGTTTTGATTTGCATTTCCCTGATGATTAAGGATGTTGAACATTTTGTCAAGTGCTTCTCAGCCATTCAGTATTCCTCAGTAGAGAATTCTTTGTTTGTCTCTGTACCCCATTTTTAATAGGGTTGTTTCTCTGGAGTCTAAATTCTTGAGTTCTTTATATATATTGGATATCAGCCCTCTATCAGATGTAGGGGTGAAGATCTTTTCCCAATCTGTTGGTGGCTTTTTTGTCTTATTGACAGTGTCTTTTGCCTTACAGAAGCTTTGCAATTTTATGAGGTCCCATTTGTCAATTCTTGATCTTACATCACAAGCCATTGGTGTTCTGTTCAGTAACTTTTCCCCTGTTCCCCTATGTTCAAGGCTTTCCCCCACTTTCTCTTCTATAAGATTCAGTGTATCTGGTTTTATGTGAAGGTCCTTGATTCACTTGGACTTGAGCTTTGTACAAGGAGATAAGAATGGATCGATTTGCCTTCTTCTACATGATAACTGCCAATTGAGCCAGCACCATTTGTTGAAAATTCTGTCTTTTTTCCACTGGATGATTTTAGCTCCTTTGTCAAAGATCAAGTGACCATCGGTGTGCACGTTCATTTCTGGGTCTTCAGTTCTATTCCATTGATCTACCTGCCTCTCACTGTACCAATACCATGCAGTTTTTATTACAATTGCTCTGTAGTATAGCTTGAGGTAAGGGATGGTGATTCCCTCAGAAGTTCTTTTATTGTTGAGGATAGTTTTTGCTATCGTGGGTATTTTGTTATTCCAGATGAATTTGCAAATTGCCCTTTCTAACTAGGTGAAGAATTGAGATGGAATTTCAATGGGGATTGCATTGAATAGGTAGATAGCTTTTGGCAGGATGGCCATGTTTACTATATTAATCCTGCCAATCCATGAGCATGGGAGATCGATCTTTCCATCTTCTGAGATCTTCGATTTCTTTCTTCAGAGTCTTGAAGTTCTTGTCATACAGATCTTTCACTTGCTTGGTTAGAGTCACACCAAGGTATGTTATATTATTTGTGAGTATCGTGAAGGATGTTGTTTCCCTAATTTCTTTCTCAGTCCATTTATCCTTTGTGTAAAGGAAGGCCACTGATTTGTCTGAATTAATTTTATATCCAGACACTTTGCTAAAGTTGTTTGTCAGGTTTAGAGGTTCTCTGGTAGAATTTTTGGGGTTGCTTATATATACTATCATATCATCTGCAAATAGTGATATTTTGACTTCTTCCTTTCTGATTTGTATTCCCTAGACCTCCTTTTGGAGTCTAATTGCTTTGGCTAGAAGTTTGAATAGTACATTGAAAAAATAGGGAGAGAGTGGGCAGCCTTGTCCTGTTCCTGATTTTAGTGCGATTGCTTCAAGTTTCTTTCCATTTAATTTGATGTTGGCTGTTGGCTTGCTGTATATTGATTTTCATATGTTTAGGTATGTGCCTTGAAGTCCTAATCTTTCCAAGACCTTTAACATAAAGGATGTTGTAGTTTGTCAAAAGTTTTTTCAGCATCTAATGAGATGATCATGTGATTTTTTTTCTTTGAGGTTGTTTATATAGTGGAATACATTGATGAATTTCCCTATATTGAACCATCCCAGCATCTCTGAGATAAAGCCTACTTGATCATCATGAATGTTAATTTTGATGTGTTCTTGTATTTGGTTCATGAGAATTTTATTGAATATTTTTGCATTGATATTCATAAACAAAATTGGTCTGAAGTTCTCTTTCTTTGTTAGGTCTTTGTATGGCTTAGGTATCGACGTAACTGTGGCTTCATAGAATGAATTATGCAGTATTCCTGTTTCTATTTTGTGGAATAGTTTGAGAAGTATTAGTTCTTTTCTGAAGGTCTGATAGAATTCTTCACTAAACATAAATTCTGCACATTTATTTTTTGTTGGGAGATCTTTAATTACTGCTTCTCTTTCCTTAGGGGTTATGAACTGTTGAGATGGTTTATCTGCACCTGATTTCACTTTGGTACCTGGTATCTGTCTAGAAAAATATCCATTTCATCTAAATTTTCTAGCTTTGTTGATATAGCTGTTGTAGGATCTGATTTTTTTTTTTAATTTCCTTAGTTTCGGCTGTTATGTCTCCCTTTTCATTTCTGATTTGGTTAATTTATATACTGTGTATGCCATTTAGTTAGTTTGGCTAAGGGTTTATCTATCTTGTTGATTTTTCTCAAACCAGTTCTTAGTTTTTCTGATTCTTTCTTTCTAATTGGTTGATTTCAGCCAATTGGTATCTCCTTAAGAGAATTTTGTCTGGCATGTTTTTCAATAAACATACAATGACTTATCTAATACTTATTGGGCCCAAAGAAAACTTCATTTCCCCAAATTCCAAAAGGCAGAAGGGACAAATTATTATCTGTGGTGTCTATTGGCATATCAAGGTGTATGCTGGCCTCCAAGTTCCTTCAGTATCACAAGTTCGTGTGTGTGTTACAGATTTCAAAGTCCTTTCCAGGAGCATCTTAGCCCTTCTCATCCCCTTTCCTCCCCTAAACTTCCTCAACTCAACTCACAAACTTATTTTCCTTCAGCTACCCATTTTACTTATTAACTTGCTTCTTTCTGTCTTTCTTTCTATCCTCTCTCTCTCTCTCTCTCTCTCTCTCTCTCTCTCTCTCTCTCTCTTTTTTTTTTCTCCTTTCTCTCTCTCCTTTCTCTCTCCTCCCCTCTCTCTTCCTCTCTTCCCCCTTACTCTCCCTCTGTTCTCTCACACTCCATCTCTCTTTGTTCTGTTCCTGCTTCTTTCATACTCAAGTCCAGACTTATGGCAATGATCTCTCTCTCTCTCTCTCTCTCTCTCTCTCTCTCTCTCTCTCTCTCTCTCTCTCATAAAAGCCTTCCCCTTAATCATACCATAAAGCAGTGATACCATCAGTCTGTACAAGAATACATTCTGACTCAATGTTTCTTCCTGTGTCATTTTATGTATTTGTCTATTAGTCTTTGTGTCTGTGTCTAGGCTGAAAAACCTGGTGGCTGTAGCCAAAGTCCTATTAGACATTTATCTACATGAGGTCCACTGAGACAGCAAAGAAAGGAGGCAAGTGCTTCCTCTGGCTCGCCCTGTGTGATTTTAGGTGTCTACTCTTATTGGAGCTGTCAGGAGGATATCCGTTACTTTTCTCATTGCTCTGACAAGGTACCTGATGAAAACAACTTAAAGAGATAAAGGTTGATTCTGTTTATGTTTGAGGGCACTGTACATCACTCCAGGGAACATACACCCATGAGAATCGACTTTCTCTGTATCATCAGGAGAATTAGACAACTGCTCAGATGTGCACAGTCAGAAAGCAGACAGAGGGGTGAACTCTCGCTCCATCTTCCTCTGTATGCAATCAGTGACCCCAGTACATACCATGGTACTGTGATGGTTAGTGTCAATTGTTAAGTTGACAGAATCTACAATCCCCTGGGAGATAGGCCTCTGTTCATGCCTGGGGGCACTTCTCTTGATTGTGTTAATTAATATAGGAAGAGCCATCTTGATTGTGGGAGGAATCAATCTCTGGGCAGAGGATGCTAAGCTTATAAAACGCAGAATGAATACTGAGTACTATCATGATTGCATTCATTTCTCTCTGTTTCTTTTTGCTTTCTTGCTTGTTTGTGTTTCTTTCTTGTTTTTTTTGCTTTGTTTTGTATTTTTGTTTGTTTGTTCTGTTTTTGAGACAGGATATCTCTACATAACGCTGGCTGACCTGGAACTCATTATGTAGATCAGGCTAACCTCAAACCCATAGAGATTCACCTTCCTCTGCCTCCTGAGTCCTGGAATTAAATGTGTGCACTACTATCACTATGCTGGCATATCTGCATCCTGGCTGCAGATGAGATGTGACCAGCTGCTTCAAGCTCTTGGTGGTTGGACTTCCCTGCCATGATGGACTGCACCTGTGAGCTGTTTTCCCCGAAGTTGCTTTGGTCAGGGCAGTTTGGAACAGCAACAGGAAAAGAAACAGAGACAGGTTGTGAGTGACTCTCTTCCAAGCTAAGTAACTGCCATCTAGATGAGTTAGGCTGTATCCTCTTGTAAAAGGATGGTCTCATTTGGGCTTCTGGACTGTTTGTGCTCTTCATGGAGGGGTACCAGCAGCTCTCTACTGCCTGTTACATGCAATTCTGTATAATTGCTCATGACTTTGGAGAAAGGCTAGAGTATATTGGCAAAGGAAGACCAGGGGAGAGGTGTTCTATCTATAAGCTATAAAGAAGTCCTCATTCTGTTTAGTAAAGGCTTCACAGGAGCATCATGAAAGGGGGATGTCCACACCCCAAAGTAATTCCTCACCAGTGGTCTGGAAAGAGGTCCAATAAGCTGATTGGTTCCCTAGAGTAAACCACTGGAAAAATAAAGGAAAGCATCATTGACTCTAAATCCAGAAACCAGATATGATAGCTGCCTGTCACTGCCTGCAGTTTCTGATTTATTTATTTGGAAACACACCATTTGTTTCCACTTCAGATTTACATTTGCAATGCCAATTATTCTGCACATCTTCTTGCTTTTTTATCCCCCAATTTTTTGGTGGTCAAAGAGCTTTTGTGACAAAGAAAGTGTACAGTAAAGCCCATTTTGTTGTGAGCATCAGAAACAGGTGAGCTAATGAATCAAAAGCTGAGTTTGCCATCAAGTGAGGAGGTGGATGGTGGAACCCAAGCCTGGCATGGGTGGAAAATGAAGCCAGTGTAGATGCACCTATGGGTCAGGACTGATGGATTACACCCAGTACCACTGCAGATGGGATTCCTTCTTCTAGCTTATATCACATTTCTTGAGATTCAATATCCTGAAAAACAAAATCTGATTAGCATACTGTGTGCTACATCTCCATCCCAAAGAGGGTAAAACTGTGACCTATGGGGACTAGAAAGCGTGCTTATATGGCCCAAAAAGACTTTACTGAAGTGAGACAAGTGTGTCTCCATAAGGCTCTCTGGGGCTGGGTTGTGGCTCAGTGACAGAACACTTGCATGGAATACAGAAGGTCTCAGGCTTGATTGCCAGCCATGAGGAAGGAAAGAGTGTCAGAGCACAAATGAACGTCTGACTCTTACTACCAAAAAAGGCCCTAGGATGGCTAGGTATCCAGAAAGTAGCTGCTTGGTAAGTACAAATATAGACACTCTGCAATTTGGGCCTGGCGTTCCATGCATTCCTTACTATGAAAACTGGCTAAAGGGCACTTGAAAGAGAACCTGGGAATTCTCTAACACAGCAACCTGAGAAAGGGCCATAGGGAGGAGGTTCATTTTAGAAAAGGTCAGAAGTGGAAGATGCTGAGGTTGCCTTGCAATGAGACTTGGACCCAAAACACAGTGGGATCATCAGAAAGGAAGACCAAGGGGGCTGGATGAGGCTGTTTGAGGAGAGGACTAATTATGTCATCTTAAAATGGGAAGGATGAATGGAGCTGTGTAAGCATAATAGAAAGTTCATCTACTGTACAAGGGCTAAAGATGTTCCCAGATGCATACCTAGTTGAGCCTTGTTTGTGAAGAGGATCTTTACGCCACCTCTCAATTCCTCAAACATTATGATCTACACAAAGAAGAAAGTAAATCAGTCAGATGATTCAAGTTCTCCCTCTGAAGTCAGAGCAGAGTGAAAAGAAAGTGAACTAGGAAACAGAGGACATGGGGAAAATTCACCTTATTAACTCCAGGTTGAAGCCAGGAGCCAGGGACAAAGATAGTTTCCTGGGGGCCAATGTTCCAGTATCGTCCTAGGCTTCTTCCATTGATGGATATGACACCTTTTCCCCAGCCCTGAAAAATATTGTGATGTTTCAGGATCTAACTTCTAGATGAAAAGCTTTCTATCATAACAGATAGACCCCCTATCCCAATGACACACCAATCCTTAGCATAGACCAAGACAGGATGGATTAACAACAAGAGCCATGGGTGGGATGGTGCTCTTCAGTCTGTGCCAGTGCCTTGCTTTGGAGGCAGCTCAGCATCAGGCCTCAAGGAAGAATCTAATTCCATCTCATTTCCCCAGGTCTGACCCAAGTCAGCAGAGAGGATGCCCACTTATAATCCAGTAATCATCAAAACACTCAAACTGTAGAATGTTGGGAATGGCAGCCAAGGTGCCCTGGATGACGTGCCACGGGTGGTGAACTCATCACAGTGGTACAGGTCTCTACATCCAGGGTTGTGTATGAGGACTAATAGGTCACACTCACTAAATCCCTGCTACAGTGCATGCACCAGCCAGGTTCACTGGCCCATGCTTCTGTTGCCTCTATTCGCTTTCCTTGCCCTGTCCTAACACTCCTCAGAGAGGAAAGCCTTCAGGATGTGACTGTGACTGGGGGTAGCTTGTCTTTCTGCCACAGGACAAGACTCACACACTGGGGGGATTTTCTTTAGGTTCTTGGGGAGGGGGCTGGGGCCCATGAGCAGGAGAAAAATGGCGCACTAACCTGTATTTTCATGAAGGTGTCCTGGGGAGGATCCCCGGCTTTCAAGTAACTGAGGAAAAAGGCAGGTCCCTGGACTTGACTTGTCACTGTTTGCCAGAACTTGGGAAATTCCCTGAGAGAGAACCGAGAGCCAGTGAGAAGCTGTACTTCTCTTTTAACATGCTACGTGTGGCCTCTGAAGTCGGCCTCTTCTTTGAACGCTGCCACCCGACCCCTGCTGCTGTAGCAGCTATACCCTCAGATACGTGATACAGCAGGTTTAACTGGTGGATGAGGGACAATCATTATGCTGGGAAGCTTGGCATCATTTCTTTGAGTCTCAGGACTTTTTTTATTTTCCGTTCCCTCCGCCCCCCGCCCGTCATCAGAAAACCAAAGGCTGAAGTCACTTAGAGACCTCTGGGCATGCTTCCAGCTCTGCAGGTTCACCTCTCTGTGTTATATTTTATTTTATTTTGTTTATCTGCAGGGTGGTAACTAAACTAAGTGCCTCACACATGCTGGGCAAAATCCTCCACCACCCTTACCTAACCTTTAGTCACCCTGAAGGTAAGGCACCCACCTTTGTATGAATATATTTTTCATTTCCAGGCTGTAGATTTTAAATGGTCTCAGTGGAGACTTGTCTAGATAGATGTCTCCAGTTAAACCTGTGGGGTGGTAATGAGAGGGATTATAAAGGAGGCCAGAAAGGCAGAAGGATGCTCTGGTTGTAGTCAGGGATCTCCCTGAAGGAAGGTGTTTTCTGGGTCTCAGCTGGCTAGAAGGTTTCTATAACCTCCCATGGGCCCCTTGCTTCCCCTTGTTGGTGCTGAAGATTGACCTACCAAGGCTCAATAGGCTTCAAGCATGCTAGGCACGTTCTACCAGTAAGGTACCTAAGCCCGTGTCCTGCACAGGCATTATCCTCATAAGTGTACACTCAGAGAGGGTGCCTCATAATCCCCATTAACAGCACAGAATCATGGCAGTTGCTACAGATCTGGCCAACACGAAGCTTCAGGCTAGCCCCAATACTCAGGTTTGTCAAAACACTAAAGATAGAAAAACAGTGTGTGGCTCTGCTCAGGAGTACTGGGCCCAAGCACTTAAGATAGAAAAACAGTGTGTGGCTCTGCTCAGGAGTACTGGGCCCAAGCCAAACACATATAAGCCCTGGGATCCTGGGAATGAAGACGTTATATCCCAAGAGAGGAACCCCAACTAGGGACATCACCAGAGCTTTCTCCTGCTGGTACCACTTTCAAACCCTTTACCAACATGTGTGGCAGTATGACAGGTCTTGCCTAGCAACTACACAACACAAAAATATCACAGTTTCTCTACAGTGATGACTCTCGGCCAAGAAATTGTGCTCTCTTTCCCAAACCCACGCCTGGCCCCAGCTGCCCTTGGCCTGGGGAAGAGCAGTAGCAGTCTGGCTACACTATCTCAGCTTCTCTCTTCCGGAGCCCACCTTTTCTCTCCTTGTTGATATCCTGCCCGGAAGTGAGTCGGCCTTGGTTCTCCACCAGGATCCTGAGAATCTGACTTTTCTTGGAGAGCTATTCAACACAGACCAGAGTCAGCATCACTTGACACCCCCCTTAGACCTTCCAGGCCTTCCTGGAGCTCAGACAGGACATGAACAGGTGGCTTGCAGACTTTAGGCCTCAGAACCTTGTAGGTCTCTAGCTATGGGACAGGCAAGCCCTAGTACCCCAGCTTGCCCCCTTTCTTTCTAGAAACAGGCACCTTAACATTTAAACGAGAATACTCTTGGGACTGGGAACCAAGCCAGAGCGCTCGGAACAGGGAATCCTCAAGAGGGAGTGTGGTACCCACTCAAAGAACATTCACCAGTACCGCCAAGACGTATACAACCCTCCCTGCAATTGCTGGGCTGCTCTGCATGGAGCAAACCAAGGGCAGAGGGAATGGAAATAATCTATAATAAGGCCTCACTAACCCTCAGGCCCAAGCCTAGCTGGAACTAGAACGTTACACATTAAATGTTATATACATCTTTGTAAAGAAGCAGCTCACTGTTGGATTGATCCAGGAGTCCTATATACATGTTATCCAAAAACACCTGCCAGAGAGAGAAGAGACACTGTTAGGTCCTCATTTAAAAAAAAAAAAAAGGAAAACAATATTGAAAATGCAAAAAACAGAGCAAGACCAGAGGTAGAATGAACTCCATGTCTCCCAGTACCGCATAGACTCGGGAGTTCACAAAGAACAGGTTAAAGTAATACAATGAGAGGATGCACAGAATGCAGCCTGGCATAGAATCCTCAATGAAAACTGGACCCTAGATCAACCATAGAGCAAGTAGGGAACAATGTTTAAAAGACCTGCAGGAAACTAGAGCAGAAGGAAGGATTAATAAACATCAAGGAAATGATGGCAAAGGGAAGGAGAGGAACTGAGGGACAGCAACTGTTCTGTGTGTATCTGCCTTATCCCAAGGGTTTAACATTTCAAGGGGTTCAATTCTTCTACATGCTCCCAGGTTGTATCTGGAGAGCCTACTACTGCATTTGAACTGATTTTAGGGATGATCTACGTGTAATGCCCACACTCCCCCATCCCACCCCCACCCCTGCCTCTTTACTATTACCTACTCTGCTGGTAGTGTTTTGTCAGCTTGACAAACTAGGGTCACTTGGGAAGAGTCCCCCATCAATTGAGAAAAGGTCTCGGACAGATTGGCCTGTAAGCAAGCCTGTGGGGAATCTTATTAATTCATGATTGGTATGTGAGAGTTAAGGCCCTGAGGGTGGTTCCACACTTTGCCAGGTGGTCCTGGGTAGTTAAAGAAGACTGAGTAAGCTGCAGGCAGCAAGCCAGTTCTTGCCTTGAGATTCCCACAATGATGGACTGTAGTCTGTAAGCCAAATAAACCCTTTCCTTTCCAAAAAGCTGTTTTATGTCTTGAGGTTTATGGTAGTAACAGAAATGCAAACTAATAGACCTATTATATTGATTAACCACTAGATTAAACCACCTGGCACAGTTGTACTAGTCAGGAAAGACCACATAAAAATAATTTGCTTCCTAGATTAATTAACTTAAATCATGTAATCATGTAGGGGAATTTCCCCCTAATTAATTGATTGGCTAATAAAGACAAGAAGCTAATTTCTGAGTGAAAAGAAGGAACTGGGCCTTCCAGGTCTGAGAAAGGAAGAGATTATGTGGGAGGAGGAAACGACCTTTTTTAATGGTGAGGCAGGAGTGAGAGGTGGCAGGATGTAGTCGGAGAACTGTCAGACTCGGGGGCGACCTCCACCACCGGAAGATTTGAGTTTAGGATGATAGATTCCACCCCCAGTGGTTGTGTCATCTGTTGATTTTAAACTTTGGTTGTCTGGTGTTTTCCATTCGTAGCAACTTAGGTGGGCAGGAGGGAGAGAACATAGCTGGAGCAGAACTGGGCAAAGGACAGAGAAGCAGAGGAGAAGTAACCACAGAGGAGAGCGTAGGCTGGTGAGAGCTTGCCCACAGCTGGCTGTGGGTTGGAAGAGAGCAAGAGAGCAACCTCAGAGCTTTGGAGAGGCAGAGCTGGCATTCTGAAGAGAGGCCTTGACTAGGAGAAACATACTGTCTCAGTCTCGGGCTATGCACCAGGCTAGGAACAGACAGAGACTGCCGATGTCGGCCATAGCCAGATTCAGCCTGGATCATTTTAAAACTACACACCACAAAAACACAAACTTTATTTATTTACTTTTTTATTGTTGTTATTTTGTTTTGTTTTTTCAAGACAGGGTTTCTCTGTAGAGCCCTGGTTGCCCTAGAATTTGCTGGAGACCAAGCTGACCTCAAATTCAAAGATCTGCCTACCTCTGCCTCCCAAGTGCTGGGGTTAATAGCATGCACCACCACTGCAGGCTGAATCGCAATTTTTCAAGTGTGATTTGGCTAGGAAACCATAACAATAAAAATCCTTAAGAATCAACAACCAAAGTATTCTTAATGTGAGATTACCAGAGTCTAATCACCGAAGTTATGTCGTATGGTCATTTATTGAAAGCCATCTTTTTAAATGTCTTTCTGGAAAACAGGTTGCACAGCATCAAGAGACCCCCAAATAATCACAATATATTGCACCATAACCATGATGCTGAGAGCAGACTGCTGTGGAAGAACAGGCCACATTCAGGCTGCCAGTGGTTTGTGGAGTCAACTGGAGGCAGAGAAGTAGGATAAAATGGTTATGCTGGCCAGAAGACCCATGACACTCTGAGGGGTGACAAGGAAGAGAAGAGGGTAGAATGATGGGAGGGTCTGAAGCAGGAAGACCAGCTGTATATTTTCAAAAGAAGAAGCAAGACACTGACTAAGACAGCAGTGGCCTGCAGATGAAAAAGGGTGAGAACTCACATACTGCACCACACAGGGGCCAGGCAAAAATACAGAACACAGAAAAGGTAAAAGGAACATGTGAGCCGAGATTATATGCAGGAAGCTGTGTGTCCAGGAGCAAATCCAAGGGTGACTTAGGAAAGCAACCATGTGCCCTGGGAAAGGAGTCTAAAAGGCTAATGGAATATATGTTAAGTACAGATAAATGTAGGCCACATTGTAAGAAAGATGTCTGTGCAGAGAAAAAAACGGAGGGAGAGGGCTTCAGCCAAAAAGATGGAAGTATAAGATCAGCCCTGATGGTTCACACCACAATCCCCGCATTCAGGAGGCAGAGGCAAATGGATCTGTGAGTTTGAGGTCAGCCAGGACTACACAGGTTAGGCTCCATCTAAAAAAAAATAAAGAAATGGAAAACAGAAGTGCAGGTTGAGTAGTGTTTGTCCAAAGTGCTTAGGGCAAAATCATTTCATTTGGGAGGTTTTCAGAGATTGGATTTCTATAGACTTTAGAAGTTGAACATCTCCAATTTAAAGAACAAACACACAAAGTTACATCATCATAGTACAAGAAGTTGCCATGTAGGCTGCTGTAGGGGGGGAGGGGGCTAGTCATCAACAGAATTATTCATCTGAGAACCCTGTGAGCTACAATAATGACCAGCATGGCAAGATATGCCCATGAGTGCAATAATGGCATGAATATTATGGGGGGTGTTGTAAACAATTGCTTTCTGGTTGGATATAAGTCCTGCTCCAGAGGAGGAGACATATCTGCTATTGTAAATCTGGTGAATAGTCCGTGGTTCAGGAGCACACAGGTCCCACAGGTAAACTATTCTTCTGCTAAATGGACCCAATATCAAACTGTCCTCTCAATCCATATCCCACTACTCATAGGTTAGCGTAGGCCTCAGTGCGCATCAGAGAAGTTTCTTCATACAGTGGACAATGGTTACACAGAGAATAAGTATTTGTGGATTCCACTGCCACAAACGGGACATCTATATCATTCTTCACCCAAAGCTTAGGGATCATCTTAGGAGAGGGGATGACAAGATTCTAAGAGTCAGAGGTCAAGGGGACCAGGTCAAAACATTGTCCCTTAGATGTGACAAGATTGCTGCACTCATGAGCTCACAGCAGCTCTAATTGCCTACAGAAGACCTAAAGACAATCAAGCCAGTCAATATTCTAGCATGGGAATGAGAGAAGTTCAAAGGAACTATTAACAGTGGATAGCTTCAAAGAATTGATAAAATAGTCTATTTTTTAAAGTAAAACAAAACAAAACAACCCCCCAAAAAACTCTGAAATTGTGTGCATGTGTGTGTGTGTGTGTGTGTGTGTGTGTGTGTGTGTGTACATATTTATATATATGGTGGGGTGCACATACCCATGCATGTGCCTGTGGAGGAAAGGGGTTGACATTGTGTATCCCCAGTCACTCATCACCTTATTTTTTAAGGTAGGATCTCTTTAATGGACCTTGAGCAAGCTGGGTTGACTGGCTGATCACTGGGCTCCTAGGATCTTCCAATTGTCAGTCCCCTGAGCTGGTATGACAGACATGTGGGACCATGCTTGACTTTTTATATAGGCGCTGGGAATCTGAGTTAAGGTCCTCAGATTTGTGCCGCAAACGCTTTACCCTCTGTATTATTTCCCCAGTTGCACCTGAAATTTTTTGAGCATTATCATATTGTCACTGAGCATCTTAGGCTTTGGACTAGGAATACCCAACCTGAAGTCTTGGGGAAAGGTGATATAGAAAAGATGAAGAGGAGAGAGAGAGAGAGAGAGAGAGAGAGAGAGAGAGAGAGAGAGAGAGAGAACCCTTAGAAGAGCTTGTAACTTGGAGTGGAATGGAACCTTCAGCTTCTGCACTGAGACTTCCAGTTGTACACCTGTCCTGAGGATTTTCTATTTGGAACACATATCTCAGCTAGATTTTTAAGACTTAAATGACAAAAAAAACCCTACTTTTCATATGCTATATTAACATTAGGAGTTGATACATGATAAATATAGGGACTACTGAATGAAGTACCTTCTGGATTTAAGATCACTATCAGCTCCTATAGCATTCAGCAGTATATGCCTAGGGATGTCTATGTATAAAATATTTCACTAAAAGGACAGATGATAATCAACAGCAATAATTTTTTGGTGGTCAAATGATTTGACTCTCGCACTTAGACATTTACCTCAGTATCATAGGATGATATCAACATATAAGTTCCACTAGGAACTACAAATTGTTCCCTACCTGCCCCCGGTCTCGAATATGACCCCTTGATGTGAGGAGGCCTCCATTGAAGATGACGGTCTCATAAAGTATATACCCAAAGGACTGGCCACTCCCTTCATTCACCCGCAGCTGCTCCATGGATAGAGGCTTGGAAGACTTGGTTGTCTGTGGCAAGGATAGGAGTTACAAACATGTTAAAGGCTCAGGCTAGAGGAAAGAATCTCTGAACCAGGAACCGTGGCCCACTTCTCCAGGGAGATGCTCCCAACACACATGCAAACAGGAATACTGAAAAGGACCACACAAGGACAATCAGGTTTAACCATAACATTTAAATTAACTTTTTGGCTTTCCCACCAATCTCAGAGTTTACTGCACATCCAGCCAGTGAATTATTCTGATGATTTAAACAAAAAGCTGAAATCAAGCGAAGCGCATGCATTGTGCTATGTGTCTGTAATTAGTAGTTGGGAGGCAGAAATAGGATTCCTGAGGCATGTAACCAGAGAGATTAGCCAGAACTGATGACTTCCAAATTCGGTGAAGAGAGACTCTGCCTCAATTTTTTTTTAAGTACAGAATGATCAAGAGAAGCATATGAAAAGAGAGAGAGAGAGAGAGAGAGAGAGAGAGAGAGAGAGAGAGAGAGAAAGAGAAGCATATGGCACTTTGAGCCTTAACATATATGCACACATATGTGTAAATACATTCACATGTACCCACATACATGTGCCCATATACATACAAGCACACACCTATACACATTATGCATAGAACAACAACAAAAACCCTTCAGAGCCCCTCAGAAAAACAAACTATTCTAAATCTGAGGAGCCACACAGTCTAAATCCTCCAGGGGAACAAAACAGCAAAGATGTTGACAGCTATGGGTGTCCTGTCAAGGAGACACAAGAGCCAACCAGAAGGGGTCCTGATGGACCACAATGGGTCGATGTGAGTGTCAAAGAGACTATGATGGCATACAACAATCTAGATCTTAAATGTTTACTTACCATACAAAGAACCACAGTAGCAAAACCAACCAACCAACAAACAAACAAAAAAACCCTGCTGAACCTTTGGAAGACATATGAACCCATTTGTTTGATTAACGAAAATATTTGAACTCATTCTTTTCCTGTATAAACTGTACGTAAAAGTAAAAAGGCGATGAAAACCTTTCTGTAGAACAATTAGAGGTAATAAATTCAGAGGGAATTGCAGAATTAAAATATTTCCAAGGCATTTGTTTCATGAAGTGTTGGCTTATTTCATCAACGCATGGCTTGGCTTGTTTCATTTCCACCTCAGTCTTCCCAAATTTAGTCTAATCTGAGCTCTTACAATTGGTTTCCTATTCCTAAGTGTAAAACTTGAAGAGGGACTAAGACTTCCAAGGATTACTTTGGTTCCCTAATCTTCTACTCCTTGGTCTTTGAACTATCTCTTTATTTCCTATCCCTTTTTTCCTAAAGTGATACCATGTGTCTATACCCAAGAAACACCTACCTTAACCAGATAGGGCAGGAATTCCCACAGGGTCATGAAATGTAACAATGTCACTGGCTGATAGGCAAACATCCGTGTAGCTTTTGGTTGAACAGTCAAGTTAGTATCTGCAATGAAAAGCACACAACTGGCAATCCTAGGATCTATCACAACCCCACTGGAAAACACCAAGTTCCCTGCTATCCCATAGCCTCCACAAACGAAGGACCCAGCCATGTAGCCCTAACTTCCTAATTCCAGGAAGAATTAAGGCAGGTGCTAACTGAGTACGGGTCCTCTCATATCCTTACACATCCGAGGAAGTACTCTCTATTTTCTTAGAAAAAGGAGCACGTCGACCTTGGCTGTTAGATCGAGAGAATCTCCCAGCCACATATGCACATGTTTTCACGGTTTGCCCTTTCTTCCTCACCCCAGCCAAGTCATGCTTACTGAAGAGTGCAGAAGGGGAGCTGGGGCCTGTAGCTTTTAGAAGTTTTAGAGGATTGCAGGCAGAGCCAAGGCCAAGCAACATGGTCCTGTGCTGAGCACACGAGAGTAGACCCTCTATCTCATACATTTCCAACGCCCATGACAAAATGAAACAAATTGGATTTCTCCCCAAAATGTCTCCACTCCCTTATCTCCCCCTGGAGATCACACTTCAGACTAAAGTTGCTGCTGAGTCTGAGTACCTGTAAAAGAATGGAAAAAACGTTGAAACTCCTGGTACCCGGGTGTGTATTCTCCACCTTCTGACACCAGTGCATTGTAGTCTAAAGAAAACAGACAAATGTGTCATTTCCCCCAAGAACACCTTAGGATTGGCTCTTTTCCCCTAAAGAGGGGAAAGAAAAAAAAATTAGTAACCTGAATGGTGGGGCCCCTTTGGCTATGTGATAAGGGAATTTTATATGTCCATTGGTCCAAACCAAGAGGCATCACCTGATGATCATCATGCTTTGATGAGGGTGGGGATTGTTAACAGGAGACAAACTGCATCTATGTGAGCGACTGCAGTATGCCCCAGGAACAATCTGTGACCCTCCAAAGCAGCGGCTTATCCTTCCTATCCAATTTCTTTTATTTTTAATAAATTAATACTTTTATTAAAATTTTAAATTTCTGATCTTCAAAACACACTATGAAGGTAATAAAGGTCAAGCTACATACTGTGAGAAAACATTTACAAAACATATACTTGACAAAGGCCTTTTATCCATAGTTTTTAAAATTTTTCAAAATTGAAAAAAAAAGTTGCCCTTTTTAAAAAACAAAAACAAAAAACTGGAACAAAGATATGCATAGATACTTCACCAAAAAATAAAAAAATAAAAAAAAAAAACGAACAAGTGGCAAATCAACAAATGGAAAGATCATCAAAATCATTACTCATTAGGAAGACACAAATAAAAACCATGACACACCTGTCAGAAAATTACATTTTTAAAAAATTGAGTATGGTAATGATATGGAGGAAAATAAGACCTCATATTTCTAAATGAACATTAGCTTTATTTCACCCTTAATTTCCTACTTGGTCTCTTGGGAGATTTGGAGGCTACATTTTATGGTGTTCTTAGAAAATCCAAAGCAACAGACTTTGCATAGAACATTTTTTTAAAGCAAGGTTCCATGTAGCAGATAAGCAAGACTAAAGTTACAAACCCATCTGCTCACAAAGCCCCAGAAAACCAAGACACCGATATCTAGTGGGGTCATGAACAAATACCAAATCCTCACTTCCCAGCACACATTAAAGTCAAGACAGCTAAACAGTTCCAGAGAGTTCCCTAATCTTCTATGTTCTAGACTCAACGATGGGACAATCTAGGTTGGAGGTTGATTCTGGGGACCAATACTCGCCATAGCTGGTTACTACAGGCTTGTAACCCTCCGAAGACTGAGCTCCACCGATTAAGCCAAAGTTGGTACCACCTTGGAACATGTAGAAGTTGAAGGAAAACCCAAGATAGAACATCTCACGTACATCCTTCATCAGCACTGCAGAGAGCAAGACAGGGAGAAAGGAGAGAGAGACTAGGATTTAAGAATTCACAGCTCATAGATTTTCAAACTACCTCGACCTGAAATCTTCAAGATCTGCTTAGAGCTCAACCCCAGAAAAACACGTTAGATGAGCCAGGACTGACTGAAGTCGTTGGTGGTGTTTGTTTTCAAAATCCAAAGTCACTCATTACTTCTTTCTCTAGGTTTTATATTTGGATGAATCTTTCTTGTTTCTAGCACACAAACTGTGTATATCAAACATTGCTCATGACTTTTTTTCCATTTGTTTCATTCTTTATTTTCATTTTAATCAAAGACAGGGTCCGCTGTGGGCCAATAAGATAGCTTCTGTATGTGCACGCCTCCTTGTTCACTTGTGATGGAGTTTATTGTAGAGAAAAGGAACAGAACTTGGCTGGATAAAGGAAGGGACATAGAACTCGTGTGTGTGCCTAGCCTACGCCTCAGCAGCCCAGCCACGGGTCTGCACGGTTCTTTCGCATCAAGAAGTTAATCTTTCGAGCCACTTCCACTTTGTAGATCCTCCGGCATGTTTCATAGCTCTTCCGCTGGCAGCGGCGGCAAGGCTTCTCGTAGTAGCGTCGTCGCTTTATGACTTCTGTAAGCCCATTGGTGGTGAGCATTCTGTTCAGGGTCCTGTAGGCACCTTCCACGTTCCCCTCCTGAACCATCACAGTCCTGGCAATGAACTTCAGATGTTTAGCCATGGCCTTGTATTTAAATCTTCTTTCGCCTGGGACTACAGACTGGGGCCTCCGAATTCGGACTCCGGGACTCCCCGCTCATGACTTTTTAGAGGCATACCTACTTCCAGCTTACTCTTTCTAAAGCACTTACGAGCTTTTCCCACAGTGACTTATCCGAAATGGTGGCAACAGTCACCTTTACCTTCAACTCCGTTTAAATGACCATCAGCAATTCTCCGGGGAAAGCGAAAGAATTAAAATCAAATGAGCTGGGGCTATAACACTACCTACTTCCATACCCAGCACACCTTCATTGTCGTACTCTGTCTCACTGAACAATGTGTTCTCATTACTTTTCTAGCCTTGGAGAAGTGTATTTATAATGAAAACTACAGAAACTTAAGTTCCTATTGCAGCGACCCCCCAGAAGTGTTCGTGCTCTGTGACCTCTCCTTCCGAACAGATGTCGTGGAGCCATCTACTTATCCAGACTGATGCTTATATGAAACAACATCTGGGAGCCTTGTCTCTAAACCTCAAGGTCACTGGTGAGCAAGGAAAGAGCGGCCCAGTGCCACTGCACTTCTCACATTTCCCTGAAAAGTCCAGGAAGGAGGACTCACTATGCGCATCTCCAGTCTGGTGCAGAGATCCCCATGTGTCAAAAGAGTTGGCTGTATATACCGTCATCAGAATAGGGCTTCTACCCTGAAGGAAAACAAAACAAGTGTTAATTTGGGGTGCTCCTTTGCAATTCTGAAGCCCTGAACTGCCTACAAGGGAACACCCAGAGCTCCGGAGTGCCCTTTCTCCTTGAACTGAAAGCACCCCTGCCACATCTCAGAGCGCTGAGTCCTATACTCCAACTCTCACATGATCTTCCCGGTCACATAGTCTCTCCATGTGGTTTTATTGGTCATCTGTTTCAAGTTTTCTGGGGGGCGTGGAGGGAGGACACCATCATTTCAATATTTCCATTTCAATATATCCTAAAAGTAAAAGCTGGAAATTTGTTTTAAAAAAAAAAGAAAAGAAAAGAAAAGAAAAGAAAAGAAAAAAGAAATCTTTTCATTCCCTTGATGACCAGAGTAGAGATTTAGTAAGAAACACCTGACACAGAAGAAGAATTCAAAATGTTCAGTGACAGGGGGTGGAGAGATGACTCAGTGGTTAAAAGCACTGACTGCTCTTCCAAAGGCCCTGAGTTCAAATCCCAGCAACCACATGGTGGCTCACAACCATCTGTAATGAGATATGACACCCTCTTCTGGGGTGTCTGAAGACAGCTACAGTGTGCTTACATATAATAATAAATAATATATAATAATAAATAAATCTTTAGTCTTTGGGCCGGAGCAAGTGGGGCTGGAGCAAGCAGAGGTTCTGAATTCAATTCCCAGAAACACATGATGGCTCACAATCATCTGTACATCTACAGTGTACTCATATACATAAAATAAATAAATTTTTTTTAAAAAAATACATAACACTCTTGTAAAAGACCAGAGTTTAATTCTCAGAACCTACATTGAGTGGCTGACAACTGCCTGTAAGTTCAACTCCAACTACATCTGATGTCTCTGGTGTCTGTGGGTACCTGCACTCATGTGCACATGCCCCCCTCACATGTACACAAATTAAAAGTAAATAAAAATAACTGGCTTTTAAAAAAATGTTCAATGACCCAGTGGCAACATCAGTAGGAGGATTATGACAAACGCTAGCTTTGAGCAATGTCCTACAAATCAGAGTGAACAAAAGTTAGGATTATAACACTCCAACACTATGGCCTGTGAACCAAGTGTTCTGCATTTATACAATTTGAACCTAAATCCACCTAAAATAGACACCGAAGGACACTGCAGATTGCAACTATAACTAAACTAATTAGTACTAAGATTTTTCTCAATAAGTAAGACAAGAAGTCAAGGATGGGGCAAGAACAGGCATCTGTTGTGTCTGAAAGGCACCTGAATAGATTTGAGGTCCTCATATGTTTCTTTCTTTATATTCTTCATGTGGACAGTGGCCAACACTGTGGGTAGGAAGAACATACATGAGAACCTGCCATGACCACACAGGGCAGGGGCAGAAGACTATCCCAGAGCCATGTCAGAGTCCAGTCCACACCTCTTGGTCTTATGCCTCCCAGATTTCACTTCAATACTTCCATAGCCAGAGCTAGCAATAAAGATATGTGACTACATCAAAACATGCAAAGGAACTTCATACATGGTCCCTCACTTAGAACTTATAATGATGATCTAGACAGTTAAAATACACCACACCGCACAAATCAGTACATGAAAAGCAAATGAAGAACTTAGACTCCAAAACTTGACATTTTTGGTTGTGGGGCTCAAACCTCAGACCTCATTCATGCTTGACTTCTAATTCAGAACACTAACACTGACTTCCTACTATAACAGAAAGGGCCCCCAATAAGACCAGGGACAAGAACATTGGGAGAGAATGGAGCTGACCAAATTGCTTAGAGAAATGAATGTAGAAATTATGTTTCTCAGTCTTGGTCTCTATACACTCAATTTTTCTTCTTTGTGTACCTGAGGTTAGACCCATGGGCACATACCAAGCAAATGCTCCACTCGTGAGAAATTTGCCTTCTGACATCCTATTCCCAGTCCCACTTTTATTTTCTGGACTCATTTGTTCAGAAAAATACCAGGGCTTGGCCTAAGATAAGATTACTCTGAAACACCTCCATTCTTTGTCCAATCATGGTCACGTGTCAGTGCTGGAGATAACTTTTTCTTGGGCCACAGTTGGACCCAGGGTCAGGCCACTAAAAGTCTGAAAGAACAGAGTAGCTCTCTGGTCATAATAGCAGCTGTGCAGCAAGACTGGGTCCTACTTCCTAACTCAGTTTTTCACACAAGTCCTCACCACCAGGAAGTGGAAAGGTGAAGCATCAGATGGACCTGTGCCTTTTCAACTTGGCCAGTGTAGAAATATATGCAACCCAAACCGTACCGTTTTCCAAGTGGCCCTTTCTTAGACTCGCACCATCATCTGCAGTCATGAGCAGCTCATCAATCCCTCTTGACACCAAAGCCTAAGGAGAAATTCAGTAAGGGAAATAGATTGATTGCTCCTAGTCCCAGGGGATTTCTTCTTCCTGGCAGTAGAGTAAAAAAACAAACTATGCCACTGAAAATGCCACAGTGAAGTTGAAAGATGGAGAGGAAGGCTTGATGCCTTAGAGTGGCTGGTTTTAGGTGTCAACTTGACACAAGCTAGAGTCATCAGAGACGAAAGAGCCTCAGTTGAGGAAATGCCTCCATGAGATCCAGGTGTGAGATCCAGGTGTAAGGCATATCCTCAATCATCGATCGATAGGGGGTGGGGCTAGCCCATTGTACGTGGTGCCATCCCTGGGTAAGTAGTTCTGGATTCTATAAGAAAGCAGGCTGAGCGAGTCAGGGTAAGCAGCAGCCCTCCGTGGCTTCTGCATCAGATCCTGCCTCTGTTTGAGTTCCCGTCCTGACTTCCTCCAATGGTGGACTATGATCTGGGAGTATAAGCCAGATAAACCCTTTCTTTCCCAACTATCTTTTTGGTCCTGGTGTTTTGTGGCACCAATAGAAACCCTGACTATGACATTCCCATGCAACTACTTTTAAGTTAAAAAGTTAAAACAAAAATATGAGTCCTGCTTCAGTCAAACTCCTCAACAGCAATTCAAATCCCAAACCTCAAGGGAGAGGCTGAAGGGCAGCTGAATCACCTATTGCTGTCCCCAAAGCACCTCCTGGGGTTTCTCCAAGCCAAAGAGCAGAAACTAGTGTTTATTCTAAGTGTTTGTCTCTGAATTTTTTCCCATGATTTTTCAGTAGTTTCTTTGGTCGGGGGAAAGGCTAGATTAATCCACCTATCGTAGCACTGTCCCTTGCATGAACCTTAAATGTTTCTACTTGAGCCTGGCAGTGGTAGCACATGCCTTTAATTCCAGCACTCAGGAAGCAGAGGCAGGAGGATCTCTGTGAGTTCAAGTACGGCCTGGTCTGCAGAGCTAGTTCCAGGACAGCCAGGGCTACCTACACAAAGAAACTCCACCTCAAACCCCCCAGAATCAAAAATAAAGGCCCTATTTTAACTACAAACACTCCAGGGATACTCTCAATCAAGACAGACAAAAGACTAGGAGACTTATTTATTTAAGGTGGTGACTAAGGTGGTGGCTGTAGGTTCTAAGACAAGTCAAATGTGTGGCCTGTTGTGTCTTTTTGGACCCAAATTCTTAGAATGCACCCTTGAGTCCTCTGTTGGTATCAGAAAATGGTTTTTCTATAAGGCAACTACAAAAACCAAAGGAGCAGAAAAGTCAGAAAAGTAAGAGTGTCCAGAATGTCCCTTGTCACTCTGTGCCACTGTACTCTGGTCCCCATTGGTCTGATAAGGATTTAGTGTCTTATCCCAGTCCAATGGGCCATGTGGCTTATCATAAGGTGACCATATAACACAGACATCCAGAAGGCTTGAGAATGAAAAGTGGTGGCCATATCAGATCAGACAGAAACAAATTCTACTTCTGTAGACAATGGGCTGCTTTTATTCCCACTGACATTTCTAACACAACCACAGAGTTAGACAAAATATTTCCTAAAGACTCATTTGGAGAACCTAGGCAGAAACCAAATTTAACAAGCTGAAGTTCATGCAAGTAGGAGGACTGGTATTCAGTACTGTTTTCTACTGAGACAGCAGGTGATTCTGGGAAATGGGATGGTAAAAATATCCAGCAACTGGCACACTATTGCCAAGAGATAGCTGGGTAGGCAACAACACATGCTGACCAGCCTGGTCACTTGAATTCAATTCCTGAGACCTACATGGTAGAAGAAGAGAAGTGACCCCCTGAATTGTACTCTGACCACCACATATACACAGTGGAACATACACCCTGACATACAGATGCACAAGTATACATGTTAGTTTTTAAAATGTAAAATATTTCATAATTTGTATTTTATGAGTAAATGGCTCTGTTGGTTGAGTGCTTATGTATTATAAATGAAGACTTGAGTCAGAGCCTCAACAACACATAAAGTGATACTCACCTATAATCCTATCACTTGGGAGGAGGAGGCAGAAGGATCAAACCTTCCGGGTCACTCTGAGAGTAGGAGGCAAAGGGACCGTGGAACAGGAAATGGGGCAAATAAAAAATATAAAACAGTGTAATAGATCGAGTGCAAGTGTATCACCAATGAGTGAGAACAAACCAAATTCTCATCTACAAAAGCAAGCCCTTGGCCATGGTGGTTGTAATGGTGAAGGTTAACCAACAATCTGACAGGATTTAAAATCACCGATAGGCCTATGGAAGATTATCTCCATTACATTAGCTGAAGTAGGAATTTCTGTCTGAACTATGAACAGGACCATTCCTTTGATTAGGACTCCTGGGCTACATAAAATGCAGAACACAAGCTAAGCACTAACATGCAACATTTGTCTTCTGCTGCCTCCAGGATGTAGGTGGGATGTGAACCACTGTTTCAAGTCCCTACTGCAGTGAATTCACCAACATGATAGACTGTGTCTTGAATTTCAAGCCAAGAAAATAAGCCCTTTCTCCCTTAAATTCCTATTGTCAGAATATTTTATCACAGCAACAGAAAAAAAAAACTAAGCGAGTAGTTTTTTAAGACAGGGTCTCTTATCATTCAGGCTAACCTCAAACTTACTATAAAGCTGAGGGTGATCTTGAACTGTGGTCCCCTCTAACTTCACCAATCCCAGCTCAACAACAGATCTGATTGTGTGCATCATATGCTACTTGTGAGTATCCTGTATAGATGGCTATATCTGAAAGTAAAAGAAAGAAAGAACACATAGTAAATGTATTACCATGTGTTTTTCAAGTAAAGAAAATGTAAAAGTTCTTCAACCAAAAGAAAGCTGAGCTAGTCATAGAAAGTAGAACTGTCTAGGGTGTATTTCTGCCTTATATTAGAGCAAACTGATATTCCTAGGCCACTGTCTAGAACATAACCAAAAATCAATGATAAAAGTGGACCCTATTCATCTTCATACCTCACAGTTGCAGGCAAGTTCATATAGTACATTCAGGACACATTTTCTTCACAGCATCACAAAGTACAAGAAGCAGGGAAGAACTGAAAGAGCACTTACCGTTTTCACATACGCCATGTATTTCTTATCCATATAGTAGGAACCATATTCATTCTCGACTTGCACAGCAATGATAGGGCCTCCTTTTTTATACTGAGGGTCAAGGAGATGAGAACGTGAGAGTGAGATACTGGGCACACTCAGGATGAAGAGATGGCTCAGCTGTTAAGAGCACTGGCTGCTCTTCCAGAGGACCCAAGTTCAATTCCCAGCACCCACAGGGCAGCTCACAACTGTCTGTAACTCCATTTCCAAAAGATCTGGCACCTTCCCACAGACATGTAGGCAGAACACCAATGTGCATGAAAATAACTAAATCTTTAAAAAAACATAACAAACAAAATAAAAAAGCACACTTAATCCAGAGTGAACCATGGTCCTGGCCATTTCTCTTGCTCAATGTCAGTGGCTCTATGTGAAAATTCAAATGCTTCCAAAACAGTTCCTTTAACAACACCCCTAATTAACTACCATTTCCTCATGATTTAGTGTGTTGAACATGAGGTCGAAAATTCCAGTAGTCACCATTCCCACTGCTCAGATCTTTGCACTTAGAGGCATCCCTGCCTTCAGCATCTCCCTCCTTCTCATTGTCATTTAAATGCCTTAAGGAGCTATGTTAAAATTAACTGGCTGGACCACCAGCCCCTCTAGTTACCATCTGCATAACCAAACTTATGGAACATTTCTTCTAACTTCCTTCAGGAACATCTGGAACAACCTCAGGTGCCTGTCCTGGCATGAAGAGGGATACAGACTATAATGGCTCCAACTCCATGGCCATGATGTAGGTAGCAATGTGGGGGCACCCAGGATTGTCTAAACCTATATCACAAGAATTTGCACACCCAAATGTGACCACTGTGACTGCAGAAAGCTTTAGAGAGAATTGAAACAGGAAGATACCAAGCAAGCAGAAAGCATTTGATCCCTAAGTTATGTGGCAGGAGAGGATAAAGGACACAGACTATAGGTGTGTTTTAAATTTTTAAACTTAATGGCCCTAGCTAATGAACACTGGAAGACTTTCAAATCCAGCTTTTTCTCTTCGTTTCTTACCTCTCCAAGGAAGAATACAGCAGAAGCCAAGAAGGATTCAGAAGTTATCAGGACCAGAGATGATCTGAGGCAAAGGGGCCAGAAGACTACACTGGGTTATGACGAGCTGAGGACTGAACCCTGGGCTTCTGTGGTGGGCAAGCATTCTACCAACTGTGCTACACTCCTAATCTGAGGTTCTGGTCCTGTACTGTCCATAGCATGCCCACGTTTTCCTGGTGTGTGTTATTTGGGTCTCTTATGGATTTTAATAGCTTGCCTGAGTAATTAGAGTCTATTTTCAAGAAGTTCAACCATATGAAGCATTCATCTAGCATTTGCATAGACATATGCAAATTTGGGCATTGCCTCCATTCAATATATGCAAATCTAAAAGAAACGATCACTGTGAGGATAAAAGTTCTGATTTCCTAGTGCAAAGCTTGATGCCTCATAGATGTCATTAAACATTTGTTTCTCTGTACTCATTTTCTACCTACTATAGATGGCCATCAATCTAACATGCTGTTCTGTCCCGACTAAAGCCAACCTAGGTCGAAAATATTGTTGGGGGAGATAAAGAGGTGGCTCAGAGGTTAAGAGCACTGGCTGCTCTTCCTGAGGACCTGGGTTCAGTTCTCGAAACCCATGATAGCTCGCAACTATTTGTTACTCCAATTCTAGGGGACCTGACACCCTTTCCTGGTTCCTTGGTCACTAAGTATGTGTGTGTATGTATGTGTGTGTGTGTGTGTGTGTGTGTGTGTGTGTGTGTGTGTGTGTGTGTGTGCAAAACATGAATGGACATAAGATAAAAATAAATACTAAAAATATCAAACTGGGCCCAGTAAGATGGCTCTTCAGAGAAGAGAATTTACCACAAAGCCTGATGACCTGAGTTCCATATCACATGATTGATTGATTGATTGATTGATAAATGTAATTTTAAAAATTCAAACTGTTTCAACTGAAAACATAAGTTTTCACACACACACACACACACACACACACACACACAAAACCATCATCTAAACCACTATTATTCTAATGACTCCATTTTAGGCTCCTGAATTAAGAGGCTATGACCTCTCCACAGGCTCCCCTAAAGCAATGTTTGTGGTACACCGGCATATAGCTGCCTCGAGAACTTAGAATGCTCTTTCACTCTAATTTTTGGTCATCTTAAGCAGAAGCTAATAACCAGCAACTCAAAGAAAAGATACACAGAACATTCTTCCAAGTGTCTTGATAGTGGGAGGGAGGGCAGATTCGAGAGGAACAGTTGGTGGAAAAGACAAAAGGAGACTAATTGAATCTAAGATCTCAAAATGTAGCCCAGACTGGATCCTCTCACTTCTATAGCATTCACCATCATGACAAGTAATGCTTAGCACCAGAAGCTTTCTTAGACAAGAAACTGGAACTCCCGGGTGCTAATACACACTACCCACATATGCTCCCTGCTTCTTGGAGTGCAGAAAGCCACAAACACTATCCAGGAAATGTATCTGTCAGCTGATTCCCTTACCTGTAGAGATGAGGACTGGGTTTTACCTGGAATTTTGCTATCTTGGGAATCAGATTGTCGAAATACCGATTCATTGCTTTAGTAAATCCCTTGTAAGTGGTCCGCAGCTTCATTTTTGGATCCATGAGTAACCAGCTATAATTTAGAAAAGTGACTCACACTCAGGATGGGAAACAATGATAATAAACATTCCAAGAAGGAATCTACAACAAAGCCCACATTTACACACAGAACAGTGTGACATGAGGGTGTGGCCCCTGCTTCAAGAAGGAAAAGTCTATGCCAATTAAAACCACCTCAACACCCCAAGATGGGGGAGGGGTGAGGGGAGCTGGGGACAGTTTTGTAACTATGATCCAAGACCAAGTTCAGCAAATTACAGCCTAAAAGCCAAGTTAGACTGTGCTTAACTAAAGAGTTTGGTTGCACAACTGTACCCAATCATTCACCTATTTTCACTGAGGTTTTCAGGCCAATTACAGAGTCTCATAAAGCCTAGAATATTTGTTATCTGGACTTTATATCAGAATCTTGCTTTGTAGCACTACTAATCTAGTACTCATTGTGTAGCCTAAGATAGCCCCAAATTTGTGACACTCCTCCCACCTCATCTTGGGTTACTAGCTGGTGTTTTACAGGAAAGGGTTAGGAATCTCTAGTCTGGAGTGAGGCGGTTATAACGCTGTTTAGAAGTGCTTTCGTTTGTGTGCACGAGAGATGAAGAGTCTGGCTCTACTGGAAAATACTCAGCTAGGAAAAGGAAAACCACGCTGACAGATGGTCCTGCAAGAGCATGTATAAATTTTGAAAGTATTAACTAAGAGAAAACAGCCAGACTCAACAACCATCCCCCAACCCCCACCGCCTGCCATCAATGAACAACATAGCGTAGACCTTTTTAAATGTGTACAGAAATAAAGCCCTGCGGATGTGCTTCCCAGCCAGGGACCCTCGGACCACAACTCACCTGGGCAAGCCTCCAAGGTCTAAGTCACTGCCAATGTAGGGGCCCGGACACAGAATGACCCAGAGTCCAGTCTCTGAAGCCATGGTGATAAAGGCTCTGGAATGAAAGCAGTCACAGTGACGTCACACCCAAAGCAGAGCACTGCTTGCTAGCTCTCAAGTTCTCTGTCTTCTATTCTATTACCCTTATGAGCTCAGTATCCAAAGGGACGGTGACTTAGAAGATAATAGAAAAGTTTGAAGACAGAAACTACAACCCACAGCTCAGAATCTGCTATTATAACTGAGAGAGCAGGTTCTTTTTGCTGGACTCACACTGCCAAATGCTAGGTAAAACAAGATCTAAGCCATACTATAAGAGCAGGCTGTGCAAGCCATAGACTGACGGCTCAAGGAGGCTTCAAGCCAGGTAGAAACTGGCTGGCTTACTAATGCAGAATTAGAGGCTAGGGCTTAGTGGCTCACACCTTTAATTCCAGCACTCAGGAAGCAAAAGCAAGCAGACCTCTGTGAGTTTGCAGCCAGCCTGACCCCACATAGAGAATCCCAAGCCAGGTAGAGTGTACATGGTGAGACCCTGCCTCAAAACATTAACAACACGTTTTAGTATGCAACTCCAAATGATAGAGACAAAATCAGCCATGATAAAATTATTAAGCATTATAGCAAGTATGACAGCAAAACGGTATTATTACAGTCTGCCGGCACAGATCAGTAGATTGAGGTGCCTGCTGCCAGTCTTCATGACTTGAATCCAACCTTCAGATATGGACATATGCACACGTAGAGATGCTTGTAGCCTCAAAAAATATATTAAAATGTAATGGAAAGTATTTACTATGGATTAAAATGCTTAAAGCTAAAAAAAAAAAAAAAAACAAGCAAAAAACAACAACAATAACCAAAAAGTAGAGCTATATACCCCATTCCATCTTCCAACCCACCAGGAACTTGCCCATCTGAATCTCAGAATCAAGAAATTAAAGGGTAAACACCTACATGAGGTCCGTGTTTTCAGTGAAACGAAACTGGCCAACTGCTGGCTCATGGAGGTTCCAAGGAACATGCCTATTATGGGGAAAATGAGAAAAGTAAGAGCCTCCCCCATCAATCCTGATTCCTGCATCCTTAACAGAGAAACAAGAGTCTCTCCTGAGAGAAAGCTTCATGTTTCAACATCGAAGGCTCTACTGTGTGCATATACATTCCCAACACTGAAGAGGCTGAAGAAGGAGGATCTTATGTTTTAGGCCAGTTGGCTAGACAGTAAGACCTGTGTTGGAAAGAAGAAGAAGAAGAAGAAGAAGAAGAAGAAGAAGAAGAAGAAGAAGAAGAAGAAGAAGAAGAAGAAGAAGAAGAAGAAGAAGAAGAAG
>NC_034599.1:21959635-21962932 GCF_900095145.1 Mus pahari
AGAAGAAGAAGAAGAAGAAGAAGAAGAAGAAGAAGAAGAAGAAGAAGAAGAAGAAGAAGAAGAAGAAGAAGAAGAAGAAGAAGAAGAAGAAGAAGACTAACACAAAGACAGTTGGATGTGGGGTACATGCCTGTAATACCATCACATTTGAGGCTGAAGGAAGAGTCACAAATTTGAGGACTGCCTAACCTGCATGGTGATAGTCTGTCAAAAATAATAATAATACAGGTCCTGGTGACACATGTCTTTAATTCCACCTAAGGGTGATGAGGCAGGAGGGTGGAAAGTTCAATGACTGATTCTAGTAGAGAGTTCAAGGATAGCTCTAGCAATTTAGCAAGACCCTGTCTCAAAGTGAAAAGGGAAAAGGACTATGTACATAGTTCAGTGGTGTGTGTGTGTGTGTGTGCGTGTGCGTGTGTGCGTGTGTGTGTGCGTGTGTGTGTGTGTGTGTGTGTGTGTGTGTGTGTGTGTGATACGATTAAGAAAAATGAATGAAAAAGTTAGAACACGCAGAAAAGTAGACACCTAGAATAAAAGCCCAGTGAACTTTAAGGTCTAATAAAAGAATTGGGTGTGGTGGCTCACACCTTTAGTCCCAGCACTTGAGAGGCAAAGGTGGATCTCTGAGTTCAAGGTTAGCCTGGTCAACAGAGCAAGTTCCAGGACAGCCAGGGCTACACAGGGAGACCCTGCCTCAGAAAATAAAAGACACTTAAACATATACATGCTGGTGCATTATTCCAACTAACACAAGAATGAGGTTTTTGTACATACTACAACACGGATGAGCCTTGAAGCATGGTGCTAAGTGAAAGAAGACAGACATGAAAGAACAGAGGGTGCCCAGTAACACTGATCTGAATAACCAAGTGTGTGGAGGCAGAGAACAGATCACAGGTTGCCAGAAACTAGAAGCGAATGGAGAATCACGATGTAGCAGGAACACGGTATGAGAAGATGAAAGTACCCTGGATATGAGTGAGGGAAGAGCTTGCTCAACTGCGTGAACTTACTTAATTCACTGTCCTAATTCCTTCATTAGGAAGTTTCACATTCAGGAATGAACATGTGCCACTTGGCCGAGGCCATTCCTAGATACACACTATAGAAATGGCGTATAGGTCGCTCATGGCCACACTATTGACAACAGCTCTGAACTGAGAACAACTCACAGCCAAACACTGTAGTGTGATTGTCCGTGGGATTCAGTGCAGTTTTGTAAACAAAATAGACACTAAGTGGCACCTGGGTGGGTGTGTCTCCAAAACTATCTTTCAGTTTTGTTCTCGAGTTTTGTTTTGTTTTGTGACAGGGTCTTAATATGCAGCGTAGACTGGCCCCAAACTCGTAATCTTCCTGACTCAGCCTCCTAAGTGTGGGGCTCACAGGTGCGCATCCCTGCTCTCAGCTTGCCTTTTTGCGTTTTGACTCTGCCTGCTTTTGAACTGGAACTTTTACCATCAGACATCTTGTTCTTAAGCCTCAAGAGTCCAGTGCAAGTTTGTTCCCTGTCATCCAGAGTTTCCATCCTTTGAGTACTTCTCAACCCCATACCTGCATGAGCAAATTCATAATCACCCTTTCTGCCTGCGGATTGTGCTTTCTCAGAGAAACTTGACTATCACAGTGGATACAGAGAACCACAGCCTACCAGGAGCCGTTGCTTAAGAATGCACCGGCTGCAGCTCGAACTGTGAGATTCGACTCAGATTATCTTGGTGGTTTAGGAACTCCTCGATAGGGAAAGGGCGTGGGGTTCCCACATTTTCATGGCCTTTACCTCCTCCAGAAGCCTAGGTTCTCTCTGAGAAGAGCTGAAGAACATTCCCTTCTGCTTCCGATTGGGGAGGGAGATGTTTACATGTGATGTTGTGTACTCACAGCATTCTGTTCTCAACAAAAGCTCAGGGAGACTGTTCCACCAAATCCTAGCCAGACTTAAAAAAAAAAAAAAAATTCCCACCTCCAGCCTACCCTCTAACAGGCTCCCAGACCTCAGCACAACCGACTCAGTACCATTCAGGCTGTAAACTCAGTGCATAGGCACCACCTGCAGGAACTGAAACAAACGCCTAACCCATCAAAGTCCATATAGTTCTGGGAGTCTCCCCTTGCCTTTAGGCTTCTGTAGTTCTGCTTCTGGCTAACTGTTCTTGTTAACTGAAGTATGTCAACCCAGAACATAAATTTTGTGCTTAAAAGCTTACATTGACTGAGGGGGTTTGCAGCCCCATTGGAGGGAGCAACCATGTCAACAGGCCAGATGCCCCAGAGCTCCCGTGGACTGGACCACCAACCAAAGAGTACCCATGGCTCTGGCCACATATGTAGCAGAAAATGGCCTTGTTGGACATCAGTGGGAGGAGAGGCCCTTGGGCCTGAGGGTGCTCGATGCCCCAGTGTAGGGCAATGCCAGGGAGGGAAAGCAGAAGTAGGTGGGCAGGTGGGGGAGCACCCTCATAGAGGAAGGGGGAGGGGAAATGGGACAGAGGGTTTCTGAAGGGGAGACCTGGAAAGGGGAAAACATTTGAAATGTAAATACAGAAAATATCCAATAAAAAAAGAAAAAAGAAAGAAAAATAAGGCAACTCCCCCCCCCAAAAAAAAGTAAAAAAAGCTTACACTGAGAAAGGCTCAGGTATTTACTTGGATCTTATTCACCCAATGTTAGTTGCTGCCAGCTAATAGAGATTTCTATTGGCTTCTACTCATGTCTGAGCCATCTCTCTGGTGAATTCCTCAACAACACTCTCTACTTTCTTTTTTTTATTAGATTTTTTTTCATTTACATTTCAAATGCTATCCCCAAAGTCCCCTATACCCTCCCCCCACCCCTGCTCCCCAACCCACACACTCCTGCTTCCTGGCCCTGTCATTCCCCTGTACTGGAGCATATGATCTTTGCAATACCAAGGGCCTCTCATCCCATTGATAGCCGACTAGGCCATCCTCTGCTACATATGCAGCTCTGGGGGGTACTGGTTAGTTCATATTGTTGATCTTCCTATAGGGTTGCAGACCCCTTTAGCTCCTTGGGTACTTTCTCCAGCTCCTTCATTAGGGGCCTTGTGTTCCATCCAATAGATGACTGTGAGCAGCCACTTCTGTATTTGCCAGGCACTGGCATAGCCTCACAAGAGAGAGCTATATAGGGTCCTGTCAGCAAAATCTTGCTGGCGTATGCAATAGTGTCTGGGTTTGGTGGTTATATATGGGATGAATCCCCAGGTGGGGCAGTCTCTGGATGGTCCTTCCTTCCATCTCAGCTCCGAACTTTGTCTCTGTAACTCCTTC
>NC_034599.1:21964362-21966942 GCF_900095145.1 Mus pahari
GTTCATAGAAGTCCTATTTATAATAGCCAGAAGCTGGAAAGAACCCAGATGTCCCTCAACAGAGGAATGGATACAGAAAATGTGGTACATTTACACAATTGAGTACTACACAGCTATTAAAAACAATGAATTCATGAAATTCTTAGGCACTCTCTACTTTCACATGGAGGATTGAATCACTGAAATCTATTTCATGCTATCAAATACTGAAGGCAAAATAAACAGAATGCACACTTTTTTGGTTAGTTGTTATTTTGGTGGTAGTTTCTAAGTTGTTGTTTGAATGGCTATTTGGGGAATTATTTGTTTGTTCATTTGTGTTTTAAACAAATCTTATGTAGCTTAAGCTAGCTTCAATTTTTTTATGTAAGCAGGGCTGGCCTTGAATAATCCTCCTGCCTCCACCTCCTAAATATTGAGATTACAGGCCTATGCTATAAGCCTGATGCAATCACTAATCTTGGCTGTCAACTTGATTATATCTGGAATTAACTAAAATTCAAGCACCTGGCATGCCTATGAAGGAACCTCTTTTTTTTTTTTTTAATTCATTTATTTTATGCATATGAGTACACCGCCATTGCTTTCTTCAGACACACCAGAAGAGGGCACCAGAACCCATTACAGATGGTTGGGAGCCACCATGTGGTTGCTGGGAATTGAACTCAGGACCTCTTGAAGAACAATCAGTGCTCTTAACCATTGAGCCATTTCTCCAGCCCTGAAGGAACCTCTTAAGTGGAGGGTTTAGGTGGGACAACAGAATACTAGCCCTAAATCTGGATCACTTGGGATCAAAAAAAAAATCACTCTAAAATCTGGGTCACAGTTTCTGGTAGCATCCCACAAAGAAAAAAGAAAGAAAAAAAGAAAGAAAGAAAGAAAGAAAGAAAGAAAGAAAGAAAGAAAGAAAGAAAGAAAGAAAGAAAGAAAGAAAGAAAAGACATGGAACAAGGAAGCTTTTGATTTTTGCCTGCTTGCCTTCAATCACACTGGTAAGTTTATCTTGGCTCATGCTAGAGCCTGCTTCCTCCAGGATTCCAGTGTACAATGAAGACCAGTAGCTCTCCAGTACTTCCCTGGAACTCCATCACCAGATCAAGGCTGCTGAGACACCCAGTCTCATGGACTGGCCAATTCCAGATCTTTGGGGTTTTCTATCAGAAGGCAGCCACTGTTGGACTACTCAGACCACAGTAAGCCACTCTACTAAGTCCTATACATAAACATACGTGACTACCTATTTCTGCTCCATTAGGGAACCCTGACTAATAAGTTGGCTAACAAATGTATGTCTTAATAATAATAATTATATAAAAAAGACTGTTCAAATGAAATCTCAGCAAGGATTCGGTTGGAAAACTCTTGAAACAAGAACCAGAAGATGCAAACACTCACGTGGTAAGAGTATTGAAGCCGCCAGCCTGCAACTTCCTCAAACTGAGTCTCCAGGAGCTCCTAGGTATCCGGAAGTAGTCTATAGTGCCAGATATGATTCGGAATGGAAAACCTTCCAGTGTGAATTGTGAGTCCTTGACTTGCAGACCTACCTTTCGGGTTATCAGCAACAAGGGGGTCAAGTGAGTTTGATTAAGCCTGCAAGGACAAGAAGGCATATATAATTTCTACGGCACAGGATGAGTGAGTGTTCAGCAAGGCCCAGGGAAACTGAAGAGTTCAAGGTCAGCCTCGGACTCAAAGCCCACCCTGTTTCTAGAGAAAAGAGAAGAAAGGGGAGGAAGTGAGGGAAAGGAAAAGAAAGAAGGAGAAAGAATCTAGGTTCAGGGATCAATGTCTAACATGCGTGCAGATTCCCAGAATCCAGATAAGACCCAGACACATCAAATGCAATAATGCATGTATCTGATCCCAGGACCCTTAGAGGAAAATGGGAGGCAGAGTGGAGAATCCAAGGAAGCCATAGTGAACCAGAGAGACCCTGTCTCAAACAAGGTGGAAGCCAAAGGCTAACATCTGACATTGTTCTCTGACCCCCACACATGCACCATGGCACATGCACACAAACGTGCACATATACACGTGGGCACATGCACACACAGGAACTGTTTTGAGCCTTTCCTTCGGAGGGCCCCAGGTAGACTGCTGCAGTGGTCTGAAACATACCTGAGTAACTGGCTATTGCTGAGCGGAGCCATCATCGCGCATAAGGCTGAAGTCAGACACAGAATGCATTCAGGTCTCCCCAGGAAGGCCCACATGCTAAATGGGACAGAACAGGGAGGTCAGAAATGGGGGGTCTGGGGGGGGGGACAGGGAGAACAGCTAGGAGCTGAAATAGGCCTTCCCTGGAGAAGGGTGGGAAGGGAGAGGGTGGCCTGTTGGGAAGGCAGAAGTTGTTCCTAGGCGTTGCACCAGCTGGAATCATGACAGCGTAGTGACACCATGGCTGCTGACTGGAGGAGGAATTACTCCAGAGCTTGCTGCAGAGCTGGGTTTTCAGGCACCATATACATTCTGGTGTGGCTCAGGATCCAGTCAAATGGTGGTTTTAATACAGGGGAGCAGAACCTCTGGTTCTGCTAGAGACTTGATCCTAATGATGTCCTGCTGCTTGGGGGG
>NC_034599.1:21966982-21996845 GCF_900095145.1 Mus pahari
GGGGGGGGGGGAGGCGTCACAGAGGGGATCGGTTCTTTGTCTCCAACTCAGTTTTTCATTTGTCTGCTACTGTTGGGGATCAACCCATCCATTGCCAGAATACATCTTATCGATAATCTTCATGGCCTGTCGATGTCTTTCTGGCACTCATTCTGGGGCAAATGCATCAAAAACGAGTGAGTCCAGGGTGGACTGGACTTTTTTTTTATTTTTTATTTTTAGCAGGGTCTGAATGCTGCTCTTTCCAGCACCCATAGCCGTGAATGCCTGGGCTCTAATTAAAATACTTGATGCTCCACTTAAAAAAAAAAAAGTTTAAACATAATTTAATTAAAGTGAGTTTATTATAAACCTATTACTAAATCAAAGCAGAATAATGTTTCAAATCCAACCTCCTTTTATTCACACACTCACACACACATACACACTACTCCATCTGCAGTAATCATTCCTCTGTATTCAGATCAACAACACCACTACTACCATAAGTATTTGTGAGCAAGTGCTAAGTTGTTACCATTAGTAAAACATCTACATCCAGGCAGAATTGAGAATGGGTAAATCACAACAAGGTTTTCTTTTTAAAAAATAACCAAAATTTAAACAAACAAACAAAAAAGACTGTGAGGAGGGGTTTTGGCAGTACACGGGGCAGGGTCTGGTGTGGTAAGAAAGGATAGAGGACTCTCTGGCAAGGTTTCTAGGAGACACAAAGCAAAGCTTCAAGAAACTCTGAAGGAGAGCTCCAAGCAGAGTCCTCAATCTGAGCCAGTTTTACGGGAAACCAGCAGCAGAGGTATGCATCTAGCCTGCAGAGACCAGGGACTGTAAAAGCTCACAGAACAGAGCAGCCCAGACAATGTCAAACTGGGCCTCGAACAGCCCAGGGGACACTCATCTGGGATCAACTGGGCAACTTATCAGGCTGACCTAGGCTGTGAGCCCTAGCTGTTCCAGAGGCCACTGGCACCAAGCCGTGTTCCCAGAGCCTGGCCCTAAAACATCACCTTGTCCTGGTCAAGCCAGCACTGCCACAGTGACTCTGTTCATGCGAGTAACCAGAGTAACCACAAGCCAGCACATGGCCTCCTGTCCTGCACACAAGAAGTGCTTGGCACACAGGTCCTCGCTGGAAGACAGGGAGTACACATCAAAGACCCCCAAGGAGGAGACGCTGATGCCTTACTGGACTGGACGCTCCTCGAAGCTAGTCGCTGTCAGCCAGCAGCCACAACACTGCGAGCCTTTCCTGACCGCTGCAGCCTCGTGTCCCCACCAGGGCAGGCTGAGCCCGGGTGCCCAGACACCTGTGGTTGATGCCCTTCTCTTGGCCTGTGGGCACAGGACCTCGTGGGTGGAGGGAAGTTCTGTTTCAAATTCTGCCAGCATTATTTGTACTTTGTCCAGTCGCCAAAGGAAGTGAAACGCCTCTTTATTGCAGATTTACCTAGAGAAGAGCAGGGTAGCCTGTGGCCTCAATCCCTCAGCGGGCTAGCTTCCCACAGAGGTGGGTAGTGCCCTCATGAATGACCTTTCCCTGGATCCAACTTGAAAGTTCCAGGCCACCTCCTCCTCAACTGTACTTCTTACTAGACTTTTCTTTGATTTTGCTACTAAACAGTTGAAAGTTTGACATTGGATGAAGCACCAAGATTAACGAGTTTTCTCCCCAAATTGCCTTCCCTAACTGAAGACTTCTCGCATAGTTTGTTTGTTTGTTTGTTTGTTTGTTTGTTTGTTTTAAAGATCTCTTTTCTAGGCTTGCTTTTCAGACCACTCTATTCTTGTGCTTTTCTTGAAGTGTACCAGTATAAAACCTCCTTGGGAAACTCACTCAGCTAAAATACTTTTACCTAATCTGTCATTTTCTTAATTTACAACTATGATTTTTTTTTCATAGTGGTTTTTGAAAGATAGGCTTTCTTTGCTGTCTGTGCTGGCTGTCCTGGAGCTAACTCTGGCCTCAAACTCACAGAGATCCGCCTGCCCCTGCCTTTGGAGTGCTAGGATTATGGGTCCCCACCGCCAGGCTATAACCATGATTTTAATTCAACTATTTCCCCATAAGTTCTCTCCTACATCCTTTCACACATAAACTTTATCTTCTGTACTTCTGCTTAAATAAAGGTGAGAATCTCACCTTTATTCACCTGAGGTGAGCAACAAAGGACTCCATGCTCTCACAATCTGCAAGCACGCAGACAAGGGATCTATTAACAGCAGACCGTCTGCCTCTGTTGCCTGATGTTACTCACGGTGATGGCTCCTGACAATCGCCCTTTTAAATCGGGCACCTTCCTACACTTCATCACGGACTGTACACTTCACCAGCATCAGACATCCCATAGCCAGCATTCTAAACACTAAACAACGCTTTCCTGATACAGTCCCGATTCTCCTCAGCTCTTCCAAACCTGGTTTTCAGCATCCTGTGAGCGTCTGGTCTCCCTCACTTGCCTCCTTTACAGAACTCATTTTATAATATTAAATAACCCACATCACTTTTTTGTTGTTCTTTTATTGTTGTCGTTTCCTGATCTCTTAAATGTAGCCCTGGCTGGCCTCCAAGGCTGGCTGACACACGCCAGTGTGCACAGCTTCGTATCACTCTTACATTTGAATGTTTGCAGACCTTGAGACGCAGGTCATAAGTCACATGATTATTCACATTGGCAAACTGATTGGCAGACACTATTAGAGTTACAAATACCTTTACCTAAAAATACACTATAAACAAACCTCTATGCCCTTGGGAGGCTGAAACAGGAGATACATGCAAGTGAGAGACCAGGCCGAGCTACTTGGTGAGTTCAAGGACAGCCTGTGTTACAGTGAGATCAAGTCTTAAGGGTACCAAAATAAAGAAATAATAAAAATATTGCTGGTAAGACAGGTTGATATGCATGGGAGGCCTCCCCTTCTCTGAGGAGAAAAGGAGGTAGACTGGGGGAAGATGAGGGAAGAGGGAAGGACTGGGAGGAGAGAAAGGAGGGGAAGCTACAATCAGGATATAAGGCAAACAAATAAATTAATAAAAAAGACTTATTACACAAGAAAAATTTACATAGCCAAATATTATTGCTGAAACTTTAATAATTATTTAAAGCTGAAATGTGAGCTGTATTGGAGTAATTTACATATTTATTATTAGCCATTTGTATTTTCTACTTAGTTTTTAAAAAGTATTTTCAGTATTCCCATTTCCCACTTGCCTTTCTCTCCCCTCTCCAGTTAGTCATTATAATGTCAGCACTGTTCCCTTGTCCTGTTGCTGCTTTATGGCCATCCTTAGTATTTACATAGTAATATTGGCTGTGCATCCCGTTATAGTTTAGCTATTTATTATGTTGGAAATTCTGCAGATGCCTAGTCTCCCTATGGCCCTATATCTTCTAATATTTCTAGAGATTTTCATTTGAATCTTTGACCTGTAAAGAATATGTTTTAATACCAGTTAGCAATGTGGGTGTGTCTTTTTTTTTTAATTTATCTACAAGTGACTAGCAGACTATTCTAAAATTTAATTCCTATTTTGAAAAGAAGTGTTTGTCATCTACTAATATACTAAATTGCCAACTCTGCTTGTTTCTGAATTGTGTCATTCCATTGTTGTTTGTATGCTGGATCAGCTACATAAGGAGAGACTAGTGCTCGCCAGACGTGGTTTCAAACTCATATGTTCATTCAAGTGTTATCAAAATAGTTTTGCTTCTTGGCGCTCTTAGTAAACTTTATGAAGAGCCTACTATGCTAAACAAACTTCTGGATGCTGGCAATGCATAGTATCCCCACTGCGTTGACAAAAATCTGTGCCTATGGAATTTCCATTCTAGGCAGTAAAAATGTAACAGAGGACATTAAAATAGATACTGTGTTACCAGGCACTTTAGGGATACAAAACAGAAAAAGTGGGGAGAGGAGAGAGGGGAAGGAGAAAGGAATGATGGACAGCATTTTCCACAGGGGGTCAAGAAAGGTCTCTCACAAGAGGAGCAAAGACCTGAGTCACTCTAATGTAGGACAGACAGTCACCTCAGACAGGACTATGGGAATGAAGGCCAGAGGCAGGGACACTGTGATGACTTGGAGAAAGCCACAGAGGCATGAGGAGAACTTAGGAAACTGTGGGCCGGCAGATCAGAGAGGCTAATGAGGAGGCTAAATCATGTAAAAGCTGGAGGATCAAAGGAAGGGCTTTAAGTTTTGCTCTGTGCTGGGAACAGCATTGGAGCGTTTAGTCCCATGAGTGACAAGATCTGAGTTGCATATTAACATAGTCTTCAATGCCAGGGGCCAAGTTAGAAGGAAACAAGATTTTCTGGCAATGAGATGCAAGTTCCTGATGGGTTGGACCAGTGTGGGAGTAGCCACAGAGGTAAAACCACAACAGATTTACTAATTGTTTGGATGTGATTGTGAAGTTAAAGGGTGACTACAAGGTGTTTTTCCCCCTTGGGAGAAGTGGGAAAATTGAGTTGTCATTAGTTAAGTAGGAATGGCTGCAGGAACTTAGTTTTGTTTTGTTTTATCTTGTTTCGTCTTGTTTTGTTTTATGCGAAGTTGAACATGCCTATGAGACTTACAAGAAGAGCTGTGTGCAATGGGCGTGGGGCTGAGACTTAAACTTGTAAGTCATGAGCACAAAAGTGGTATTGATGAATGTAAAACCATATTCAAAGATTTCCTAGGGGTAAATGAAGGTGTAGAGGATCCACATTCCCAGGACTGAGACCTGAGATAATAAATTGATGATGATGATGATGATGATGATGATGATGATGATGATGATGATGATAAAGCAAGGACTGTGTGTGCTTGGTTATGTTCTTGTGAGGCTGAGACAGGAGAATCACTAAAGCATGAGATTAATCCCCCCAAAGAAAAACCCAAAAAACAAACAGACAGACAGACAAACAAACCAAAACTGCAATGGAGCCACTCCCAAGACCGGTACTCTAAAGGTTATTATTCAACAAGACAGTGAGATACCTGCTCATCTAGCCACTGATGGCACTTGCATAAAAGTTAAGACTAAGCAACTCCCTTTGGCTGGAGTCTGGGTGAGCAGTTGAGAGAATCTGCCCATGGCATCCA
The DNA here is from genome assembly GCF_900095145.1 of Mus pahari. Taxonomy (NCBI): domain Eukaryota; kingdom Metazoa; phylum Chordata; class Mammalia; order Rodentia; family Muridae; genus Mus; species Mus pahari. The sequence goes on from NC_034599.1 coordinate 21,972,077, forward strand.
TCTCTGCTAGAAGCATATTTTCCTTAAAACTTTCTTTACTCAATATTTTCTAGCAACTGGAGAGATGGGTAGCAATTAAGAGCACTAGCTGCTCTTCTAGAGTGCTTAAGTTCCATTCTCAGCAACCACATAGCAGCTCATAACCATCTACAACTCCAGTTCCAGGGAATATGATACCATATTCTGGCTTCTGTGAGCACCAGGCACAAAAGTAGGGCATAGACATGCATTCCAGCAAAACACTCACACATGTAAAGGAAAAGAAAAACAAACAAACAAAAAAACAACAAAAAATGCTGGACTTGATGGCACATATGTTTAATCCCAGTTCTCAGGAGACAAAGGCAGGGGTATCTCTGTGAGTTTGAAGCCAGCCCACTCTATATAGTGAGTTCCAGGAGAGCCATGGCTACATAGAGAGAGCTTGTCTCGAAACTTTGTCTCAAAATTCCAGCTAAATAAATATTTTAAAAAATTTTTAAATTGCTCCTTCCAGTCTGGGCCAGTGACCTGAGCAGACCTTGGGTGCAAAGTCCACAGCCATTCCCACAACACCCAGAGGAAGCTCCACTCCCAAGCACTCTAACACACCCAGGATCATAAGATCAGAGATGAGAACACAACATCTGACCCAACATGAGGAGTAACTGGGAGCAGCGGGACCCAGGCACCCAGGAACTCCACCCGACCAGTGGCACAGGTCTGAGCAGGTGCACTGAGCAGACCTTGGGCGAGAATTCTGCAGCTAGTCCAACAACACCCAGCAGAAGCTCCACTCCCAGGAGCTCTAACATGCCCAGGACCACAGGATCCCATGATCCCAGGAGCTTGGTCACTCCAGGATCTCAGGGTTCCAGAGGTAGCTTGATTCCCAGGAGCCCTGACATACCCAGAATCTCAAGATCACAGGATCACAGAATCACAGAGACAACTGAAACCTGGTTCTGAAACAACCAGGATCACAGGAAGGACAAGTTCCAGTCAAATATTTCGAGGGCAGGCAACACTAAAGATAATCAGATGTCGGGAGGCAAAAGTAAGAACACAAGCATCAGAAACCAAGGTTACTTGGCATCATCAGAACACAATTCTCTCATCATAGCAAGTCCTGGACACACCATCACACCAGAGAAGCAAGATTCGGATCTAAAAATCACTTCTCGTGATGGTGACAGAGGACTTTAAGAAGGACATAAATAACTCCCTTAAAGAAATACAGGAGAACACAGGTAAATAGCTAGAAGCCCTTAAAGAAGAAACACAAAAATCCCTTAAAGAATTACAGGAATACACAAACAAACATGTGAAGGAATTGAACAAAACAATCCAAGTTCTAAAAATGAATATAGCACACCCAGGATCATAAGATCAGAGATGAGAACACAACATCTGCCCCAACATAAGGAGTAACTGAGAGCAACAATAAAGAAATCACAAAGGGAGACAACCCTGGAGTTATAAAACCTAAAAAAGAGATCAGGAGTCATGGATTGCAAGCATCACCAACAGAATACAAGAGATAGAAAAGAGAATCTCAGGTACAGAAGATACCAGTCAAAGAAAATGCAAAAAGCAAAAAGCTCCTAAACCAAAACATCCAGGAAATTCAGGACACAATGAGAAGATAAAACCTAAGGATAATAGGTATAGAAGAGAGTGAAGATTCCCACCTTAGAGGGCCAATAAATATCTTCAAGAAAACTATAGAAGAAAATTTCCCTAACCTAAAGAAAGAGATGCCCATGAACATACAAGAAGCCTACAGAATTCCAAATAGACTGGACCAGAAAAGAAATTTCTCCCAACACATAATAATCAAAACCAGAAATGCACTAAACAAAGAAAGAATATTAAAAGCAGTAAGAGAAAAAAGATAAAGGCAGACTTATCAAAATTACACCAGATTTCTCACCAGAGACTATGAAAGCCAGAAGATCCTGGGCAGATCTCATACAGACCCTAAGAGAATACAACTGCCAGCCCAGGCTATTATACCCAGCAAAATTTTCAATTACCATAGATGGAGAAACCAAGATATCCCATGACAAAACCAAATTTAAACAATGTCTTTCCAGAAATCTAGCCCTACAAAGGATAACAGATGGAAAACACCAACACAAGGAGGGAAACTACACCCTAGAAAAAGTAAGAAAGTAATCTTTCAACAAACCCAAAAGAAGATAGCCATACAAACATAATTCCACTCTTAACATCAATGGACTCAATTCCCCTCCCCCCAAAAAAAACATAGACTAACAAACTGGATATGTAAGCAGGACCCAACATTTTGCTGCATACAGGAAACACACCTCAGTGACAAGGACAGACACTATCTCAGAGTGAAAAGTTGGAAAACAATTTTCCAAGCAAATGATCCCAAGACAAAGCTGGTGTAGCCATTCTAATATTGAATAAAATCAATGTTCAATCAAAAGTTATCAAAAAAAAAAGATGAGAAAGGACACTTCATACTGATCAAAGGAGAAAATCTACCAAGAAGAACTCTCAATTCTGCACATTTATGCTCCAAATGCAAGGGCACCCACATTCAAAGAAGAACTTTACTGAAGCTCAAAACACACATTGCTCTCCACACAATAATAGTGGGAGACTTTAAAACCCCACTCTCAGCAATGAACAGACCATGGAAGCATACTAAACAGAGACACAGTGAAACTAACAGAAGTTATGAACCAAACGGATCTAACAGATATTTATAGAACATTTCATCATAAAGCAAAAGAATATACCTTCTTCTCAGCAACTCATAATTCCTTCCACAAAATTGACCATATAACTGGTTACAAAACAGGCCTTAACTGATACAAGAAGATTGAAATAATCCCATGTACCCTATCAGATCACCACAGACTAAGGCTGGTCTTAAATACCAACAAAAACAATGGAAAGCACACATACACATGGAAGCTGAACAACACTTTACTCAATGATAACTTGGTCAAGGAAAAAATAAAGAAAGAAATTAAAGGCTTTTTAGAATTTAATGAAAGTGAAGACACATTATTCCAAAACTTATGGGACACAATGAAAGCAGTGCTAAAAGGAAAACTCATAGCTCTGAGTGCCTCCAAAAAGAAACTGGAGAGAGCATACACTAGCACCTTGACAGCACACCTGAAAGCTCTAGAACAAAAAGAAGCAAATACACCCAAGAGGAGTAAACTTCAGGAAATAATCAAACTCAGGTATGAAATCAATGAAGTAGAAATGAAAAGAACTATACAAAGAATCAACAAAACCAGGAGCTGGCACTTTGAGTAAATCAACAAGATAGATAAACACTTAGCTAGGCTAACCAGAGGGCACAGAGACAGTATCCAAATTAATAAAATCAGACATGAAAAAGGAGAAATAACAATGAAATATATCTTAAAATAACTATTATGTCTGTTGAATATTAACAGTTGAAAATATTAAAATCATGTTCTATAAACATCATTGAAATATTATTGATAATTTTTCTCACTGTGCTGGAAATTAACATTTTCTTAACGTTTAACTTCAAAGAGTTTTTGCTATTTTGAAATTTTTAAAATATACATACTGATAAAGTAAAAAATAATTTTAAAAATTAAAAACTTTCTATATTTGTTCTATTCTTTTGTAGATTTGCCACCATACCTTCAATTTGGTGCTGTCATTTCAAGCAGGTCAGTAAGAATTTCTTTTTTTAATGTTTTAACCCCAAATAGCACTAGCAAGCCTATAACTGTTCATACAAAAAGAAAATTCTATCTCAAAAGACAGGATTCTGTGGCTAAGCAAAGAATATACAGTCCCTAAGATCTAAAATTAGATGCAGATTAAATACTTCACATCTCTTGACTGTTGAGGCATGTAGATGTGTTCCTCCTAATGCCTACACCTGCCTCTCTGTGCATCTTCTCTTTCTGTTTAATTAATAAACTCACTAACTTTGCTTTTCTCTGCCTTATCCTGAAATTCTTTTCTACAGGGAGCATCAGGTTATGGTGCTGACAACACTACGTTGTAGTTCCTGCTGTCAACATCTCCAGTATAGTAACTTTAATTTATATATGTGATGTGTATATATAAATATATCATTTATTTATTTATTTATTTAGTATACATGTGTGTGAGTAAGCATGTGTGGATATCTAACCACAACTCCAAAAGTCGGTGATATTTTTCCACCCTATGGATCCCAGAGACTAAACTCAGCTTGTCAGGTTTGATAACAAGTATCTTTACCTACTGAGTCAGGGGAAAATAGGGGGAGGGGGAGGTGTAGAGACTCAGAGACAGAGACAGACAGACAGGATCTCAATGTGTGGCCCAGACTGATCTAGAACTCACTTTGTACACCAGGCTGGCCTTGAACTCAGAGTTCTGCCTCTACCTCCAGTGTGCTGGGATTAAAGGCATGGGCCATCACTCCTAGTTTCTGAACCATCTTGCAAGCATATTTTACAATAATGGAATCAATAGGGCAGAAGGGTAAAAGCCCTGGATTTCAGTCTTCCTGACTAGCTCAGCTCAGCCACTGTTCTGGTCTTTTAAAAAAAAACAAAAAAAAAAAACAAAAAAACACAAGTAATGGTGAAAGCATACAGAAAAGATTTCGTCAACATGGAGGTAAGGGGTTTACAATTAAGCAGTCCTGGGCAAGCAAGATAATCAAGAAGTTGTTATTGTTGGGGATGAGGAGTGGGAGGAGCATCACAAACTGTTTTCAGATAATAATTACTCATGCTTCAGGGTACAGCCTCCTCCTGAAGGGTAACTTCCAGCAACCATGGGGAGGTCTGTCCTGCAAGATGCTACTGCTCCTGAACTCTGATTACAGGCTTAGGACGGTGACTTTTCTCTGTGCCTTCAGCCTTAAAGGGGTATGAAATAAGGTCTTGAGATATGGCTCAATAATTAAGAGTTCTTGCTGCTTTTCCAGAGGATCTGAGTTCAGTTCCCAGCACCCACATTAGATAGCTCACAATTGCCTATAATTCCAGCTTCAAAAGAATCAATACTCTCTTCTCTTCTCTATAGGAAGCTGCAGTATGTGGCACACACACACACACACACACACAAGTAATGTGAAATAGGTTAGACAGACAGATACTCCATGAACTGTCAAAATGCCTATTCAGAATCAATCAAGGATCTGACCCAAAGTAAAGACCAATAAATCAGGCTTTATCTTGATTTTAATCACCTATAGAACCCAAGAAGACATTTTAAAAAGAATACTAGCCAAAACAATTTCTAACTGCCTGTTATGAGATATAAGTCACAGAACTTCTCACACCTATAACCTAGTGTTTCCCCACGTGATAACTAACATCTTGCAAAACCAGAGTGCAATATAGCAGCCAGAAAACTTAACCTTAACAAAAGGAAGGCACAGAGCACTCTGTGACAAGCATCCCTAATAGTCCATTTTATAAGTACATGGATGGTGTCTTTCCCTCTTCCCAGCCTTGGGCAACCAGTGATCTGTTTCCAGGAGTACAATGTAATTTTGTTACTTCAAGAGCATTCTATGTGTATGCTGAGGAGAAAAGAAAATGGAGTTGTGACACTGGTTTGAGAGCACTGAAAATACTGAGTATGGTGGTATAGTCTAGGAACACCAGTACTTGAGAGGTAGAGGCTGGAGGATCAAAGTTCAAGGCCAGCCTTGGTAACCTAAGACACCATCTAAAAAAACAGAAAAACAAAACAAAACAAAAAACAAACATACAAATAAACAAACAAACAAAAAACCAAACCACAAGGTGAAATGAGATGAGATGGACATAGCCATTCTGACACTCTGAACTGGTATGCCTGAAAGCTTTTGGACTGGGCAAACTGGAGTTTACTAGCTTTCTTTAACCTCCCCAATTTGCTTTATTTACTGATACATTGAGATAACACTTAATCCTTTCTTTAAATAAATAATTTAACTCAAACCAGTCATAATTCCTAACCAGTGAATTATATAACCTTCTTTACTTTTTGTGATTGTAAGCTTCAAATACGTCCATCATCATTATAAATAAATAAAAAAATAAATAAAAAGAATAAGGTGGCTTTAAAATGTGTTTTCCTAGATCCTAATCCTAGCTAATCCAAATAACCATAATTCTTATTCAGAACTGGGTTGATTTTTATTCTCAATGAACACAGAGAAAAATATACTATGAAAAATCCCATTTACTCTATTTCTTTTATTTATTTATCTGGTTTTTATTGATTCTTTGTGAGTTTTATATCATGCACCCCAGTCCTACTCACCTCCCCCACCTCCCCACCCCCTCCTGTCTGCCCTCTACCCTTACGACTGCCCCCCAAATAAAAGCAACAAATAAGCAAAACAAGCATAGAAAATATCTGGATATGGAAGCTGCAGTGTGTCCCAGTGTGCCCCACAGTATATCCCTCTGTCCACACATCTTCACTTGCAAGTGTTCATCGCAAGGAGTCACTAGTCTGGTGTGAGGTCTCTGGCCTCTGTGACACCATTGACATTAGAGCCTCAGCAGGACTCCTGGTTATCCTGTCATTGCCCTGTGACATGAAGATCTTGCAGGTTTTGATCAGCAGGACCAGCCCTTTCACACTCCCCAACAGTTCACAGAAGATGTAGATGTTGGGACGAGCCAACTCAGAGTCCTGGATCTGGGCCTAGGTGCTAGCTGAGCTGGTCAGCCCACAGGCTCTCCCTTATCTGCACCAACAGGGCAAGATCTCCAGCACTGTTCAGTCTAGCCCACTCAATGCCACCATAGGTAGGAGGCAGGACCAGCTCTCCTGCTCTCGTGCCCTTAAGGCTGGACCATGGGCACTGATACCTCCAGAGCCCAGTCGAGGTATGGGGTCTTCCAAGTGTTGCAGCCTGTAAGGGGCTGGGCCAACTCTCACACTCTCACACCCTTGGGGCTCTCATACCCTTTGCCATTGGGCCAGCTCCATGGTGTTGCCCAGGTGAGGTGCAGGGCCTGTTCTCCTGACAGTAAGGGGCAGGACCAGCTCTCCCGACTAGAGATAGAAAGGGGCAAGTCGGGATTGAGGGCAGGGAGAGCATCATCCCCATGCCCACTCCACCTCACAGCAGACAACTGGCAAGGCCAGCTCTCCTGCACTCACACCCAGTGGACAAGCTCAACCCTGCCCACTACACTTTGAGGATAGTTCTACTACTACTCTCAAAGATGACACAGGGCCATCTCTCCCAGTGATACAGCCAGTGAGGGGCAAGGCCAGTTCTCCCGCTCTCAGGAAAGCATGACCCTGGGGCCAGCTCTCCCAGTGTCCTCACCTGGCAAGGAGTGAGGTGGTGGAAGCATATCACCTCACAACAGAGGAGTAGTGGGACCAGCTCTCTTGTTCTCTCTCTTGGGTCTGGCTCACCTATGGCTCAGCTCCACTGTGCTGCCTGGGCAAGGTATAGTAAGGGGTGGGCCAGCTCCACAGGGCCCCCTGGACATCCACATGGTTTCTAGTAGTAATATGAAAAACAGACAAAAGCCCTAAGGAACAGCATGAGCAAGTCTTTACTATGGCCTCTTTCATGTCTCCATCTCCCTTCACAAGGCTCAAACTATTCTGCTTCCCTTTCTCTCCTATCTGTCCATCACCCACTTGCACACTGTCGTGGCTCTTGATACAGGTAGGCTACTCAGCTGGTGGACCTCTGGGTGACCTCCTCTGTCCTCGCCCTGTAGCATGGAGGCCACAGGTGTCTACAGTTCACCCTGTGTGGCATGGTGGGAGGCAGGGGTCTGTGTGTCTACAGCCCACCATGTAGTCAGTTGGCTAGATCTCTGGATGTCTCCTGGCCTTAGGTTTTTGTTTGTTTGTTTGTTTGTTTTGGGGTTGTTTGTTTGTTTGTTTGTTTTTTGAGACAGGGTTTCTCTGTGTAGCCTTGACTGTCCTGGAACTCACTCTGTAGACCAGGCTGGTCTCGAACTCAGAACTCAGAAATCCACCTGCCTCAGCCTCCCAGGTGCTGGGATTAAAGGCGTGCGCCACGACTGTCCGGCTCCTGGCCTTAGTTTTAACCTCCATTGTCATCAGCACAGCCATGGGATACTGTGATGACCTCCATGTTACTGACTTCAGTATGACAGCCAGAGGTCCCAGACCAAGGCAAGTCAGACATTTTTCTGTTTTAGGTGTTTTTGGTAGTGCTAAGAGAGCTTTGGTGAACCAAAAGGCTCATGCCTGCTAGGCTTGTGTTCTTTTGATTAAAATTCCAAGCCTTGTAAATTTATTGTTTTACATTTAAATGTATGATCCACACTGTGTCTGGCTCCTCTGCCTAAAGCCTACCCCAAACTATTACATTCTACTTACTGTTTCCTTGTTAGGTTTCCTGGTGAGATGTTAGCAGGCTTATGGGTCACTAAGATTGGATCCCCCCATTCTGATAGTTAACTGTTTCCAAAGGCAGTAAGTAAAGCTAGAGAAGCTGATTATTGGTGCAAAGCAAGGGATCTGAGCATATATGATCCTGGGTGGAGTCATGACGTTTTATACTGTCCAGAATTGCATATATATGTGTGCGTGTGCGTGCGTGTGTGTGTGTGTGTGTGTGTGTGTGTGTGTGTGTGTGTGTGTGTGTATCCATGGTGGAAATGACAAAGTTTTCAAAGTTTTCCCATGAATCAGGGCATTTTGACCCATGGCAGAGTGTGCCTGCTGTTGAGTGAGGGGCATTCTTGTTATAGACCAGGGAGAACTAGAGAGAGGAAGCATAAGGCTGTTTGTGGATCCATTGTGGATGCCGATCTGAGTGGTCTACACTTGGTTATTGTAAAAAAAAAAATGGAGACAATATTTATGGAATGACAGATACTACTATGCCTTATTGGTTGGGACCTAAAAGAGCTAGTAGAATCTGAAAGCTTTTTAATCTCTCTAAAAAAGGTGTCTGCCAATCTATTGTCAGAAAGCCCTTAAACAAGGTAAGAAGCCCAGGACCAAAGCTCCCAAGATTCAGCGTCTCGTTACTCCACGTGTCCTGGAACACAAATACTGATGTAGTGCTCTGAAGAAGCAACACACTACAAAGAACAGGAGACTGCAGAATGCACTAAACTTCTGGCCAAGAGAATGAAGGAAGCCAAAGAAAGAAAAGCCAGGAACACACTGCCAAGAGATGTAGGCAGTCCTCCCTGAGAACTTCTGCTTCTGAGTCTAGTCAAAAATGAGTCTTTAAGAATAACAAATAAATAATCATACCTTGAAAAATAAATAAATAAATAAATAAATAAATAAATAAATAAATAAATAAGCATTTGAACAGTGTTTTGGCATCTGTGGATAGTTACTAGGACACTCAGGGAAATGTTCTGACTGATTGCAGAGCAGCGGTCAAGAGTGGAGTTGGAAATGAAGCCTTATTAAAAACTGAATGAAATGTGTGCAAGGTATGAGCTGAACCCTGCATTTTGGAAGCAGAAGCAGGCAGATCTCTGAATTCCAGGCCAGCTAGGGCTACATAGTGAGACCCTGTCTCAAAAGCAATGTAAAAACAAACAAACAAAAAATCTAGTAAAAATTAACAACAACCTTCTGCAAGTATTTAGCTGAAAACATTTACATACAGAATCTGAAATAAGACTTAATTTAATACTATGTTTTGGGTTTTGTTGTGGTGGGTTTTTTTTGTCTGTTTGTTTTTTGTTTGTTTGTTTGTTTGTTTGTTTTGAGACAAGTTTTCTCCGTGTAACCCTGGGTGTTCTGGAACTTGCTCTATAGAGCAGGCAGGCTTTGAACTCAAGATATCTGCCTGCTTCTACCTCCCAAGTGCTGAGATGAAAACATACACACCACCATGGCCCAGCTAATGTTTTGTTTTATTTTGTTTTTTTAAATGAAACAAGTTGTCAAAAGCAGTTCTATGGTACTTCGAACCGTACTTCCTTGTTGGAACAATAATAAGAGAACAATTTGTACTCAGGTTTTCTCTCAGAAGTGAACTTGAGAATTGGAAGTGGGCACCAGGTCAAGAGAGACTACAGTTCCTGTGCTCTCCTATGCTCTTCATAGTGCCCTAGGGCACATGGCACAGAGAAAACCACCACCTCCCTTCTGGAAACCAGGCTTGCTGGTTTACCCTACAAATTTAGTGTCTGTTCTGACATCTATAACCCTCGCACAAGTCGGGCTAAGTCAAGTGCACATGTAGTTCAGAGATGTACCAAAAAATGGTGCCACTGAGCTGGGTATGGTACATATCGTAATTCCATGACTCCAGAAGTTGAGGCAGAAGGATCCGGAGTTCCAGGATAACTTGGGTTATATAACAAGGTATGGGACCAGTCTAGCATATCCAGCATATGTGACCATGTCTAAAAAAAAAAAAAGCTGGAAAGATGGCTCATAGACTAAGAGCAACGGCCAAAGGACCCCAGGACCAATCCTCAGGGCCCGTACGGCTGCTTACAACCAACTGTAACTTCAGTTCTAACGCTGTGCCCCCACCATAAACCTCTGCAACTGTAAGCGAGCCCTAATTAAATGTTCTCCTTCCTTTAGAACAGTTGTTATGGTCATAGGTGTCTCTTCATAGCAATAAAACCCTGACTAAAACAGCTGCCATGATTCTCTGTATGGCTGCTTCCTTCAGGTTTCACCTGATCTTTGTCTTGAAGCAGAGTCGCAGGGCTGACTTGCATCAGATATTCAAGAGATGAGGCTTATGAACATTCCCTCTTTGAAGAAAGAAGATACCGAGGCTCCCGAGAGCCCCCTGAGGTCCCGCCCTCCCGGAAATTCTCACACCATCAAGTAAAAGGTTAAACAATTATGTGGCTTTGGTATCAGAATAATAGCGGCTTTATATAAAGAATTTGAAAATATATCCAACCTTGAAATCAAGGCCTACTCCATAAGACGGAACCCCATACTGATTCCTGATACTGCTAAAGTCACTACGACACAGAGACTAGCTAGGCCATGGACCTAGGGAGACATCTACTACGATTATTCTAAGTGAACATAAAAAATGACTCCTAATGACATTCTGGTAGACACAAAAGTCAGTGTTCCACTCAGTCCTCAGCAGAGGAGTTGTTCTTTGAGGTAGATGAGGGTTACAGAGATCCACAGCTGGACAGTGCAGACGGTGAGAGACTTTGGAGTTCTTATCCTGGAGAAGGACACCCTCACCTGAAGGCTCAGGGATCTATGCAGAAGAGGAGGCGGAAATAGTTTAAGAGCCAGAGATGGTGGATAACGCTAAGAAAAAAGCATTTTCTTGATACAGCAGGGTTAAGGCACATGTGAACTCAGAGGCTATAAGTCAAGCAAGATAAAAATTCATGTATGGAGAAGGAGGAAGAAGAGGAGAAAGAAGAAGAGGAGGAGAAGGAGGAGGGGAGTAAAATGAGGAGAAGGAGGAGGGAGGAGGGGAGGAGGAGGAAGAAGAGAAAGAGGAAAAGGAGGAGGTGAAGGAGGATGGAAGAGGAAGAGGAGAAGGAGGAAGAGGAAGAGGAGAACGAGGAAGAGGAGGAAGAAGAGGAGGAGGAAGATGAGGAGGAAGAGAAAGTTCCACAAATTCCCACCCCTAACCAAGAAACTTTTATGCTACTAGGAGATGGAAAAATAAGTTTTCTTCAATGGAGTTACACACTGAAGAGTCGTTGACCAACACAAAGCAGACACCATGATTTTGATGGGTTGCCTAATCTTTAGTGATAAGAACTGGAGGGGATCTGTTCTTCCATGAAAGGGACCATATTTTAAGCTTCTCTGCGTCCTTATTCAGTCTCCCTTCCCACATCAGAACAGGCAACCACATTTCTTTCATATGCACAGTTCAACAAATGGTTATGAATTGGAACTAAAATTTTGAGGCATAGCCTCTCAGAAACCAGTTTGTATATAACATAAAACATTGCTATATAACCCCACAATTCCATAGCACATGAGAAAAACATGTGGTCTAATTTTTTTTTATTAGATAGTTTCTTTATTTACATTTCAAATGNTATCCCCTTTTCTGGTTTGCCTTCTGAGAACCCCATATCCCATTCCCCCCTCCCCACCCCCACTCACCAACCCACCCACTCCTGCTTCCCTGTCCTGGCATTCCCCTACACTGGGGCTAGTGACTAACCCCTTTCCATCCTGAGTCCAGCCCAGGGACTTTTATCTAAAACATTCTGTTTTAAACCTCATCTTCACCACACCTATTTCCTCTTGGCCATTTCTGTGGCTTAAGACTGATTTATTTTTGTTTTGTTCTGAAATAGGGCTTCTTGTAACTGTGGATAGCCTTACCTTGAGCTTCTGGTCCTCTAGTCTCCAACGCCCAAGTCTTGAGATGACAGGTGTTTGCCACCACGCCAAGGTCTCAGCTTGTTGCTTCCATCAAAATGCTTACTGAGATTCCAGAGACTCTTGCCTATTTGCTTTTAACAAATATCTTTGCCCTGACGAAGAGATGATATTTAGATCAGTGTCCAGCAACTGGTATACCACAAGCTTCCTCACCTCATGAAGATGGAGCCCTCCTGAAGGAGGAGTAAAATAGCAGGCAGAACACACTTGGGACATACATGGAAAAGTACAGCTTTCAGGTCCGTGCACATAACCACCAAGGGCTTACTTTGGCAACAAAGGTGTCATTTAGAAAACTAAACTCTGAACCAATTCATCTTCCCTTAGGCTGAAGCTATGCCTTAAGTCTTAACACTGCTTAATAAGAAATATTAAATTTTAATATTTAATATAAAATATAAGATTTACCATAACATTCCACATGAAGATAACATGCTTGATTTCCCTTATGTTGTGTGTTACGTTGTCTCTTCCTGGGGAGGTAAAACACACACATCTACTTACCTCAGACCGAAATAGTGATTGCACCAAAGTCCAACTTGGTGAACTAATGAGTCTTTATGGGGGTTACTAAGAGGAAGATAGGAAAGGGGTTAGTTCCAGGAACAGGGATGATACTAAAGCAACTGTATCAACAAATAGACATGGGGGATGACCCGGGAAAGGCTGCAACCCCAGAGCTGTCTGTGCAGCCCGCAGGCAGGCAGCTAGATGGGTCTTAGAATCTTCTCAGCAGATCCAGACAAGGTGGTCAGTCCTTCCTCAAATGTTCTCTATTGCTTCCATAACATCGTTGAGGCCTCCTCGTAAATCTAGCTAACTACATCTTTCCAAGATGGGTGAAACTGGTTAACTTCCTGCATCTCAAGAACTTCCCTCCTTCCTCCTGGAGGGAACGTTCCAATTCAGAGAAAACAACTATTCCACACCTTATGAAAGGCGATAGTGATCAATTATCAGAGTTATCAGGCCATGAAGGACTGCATCTTCAGTGCTTCAAGAGAGAAGTCCAGGCATACACATGTGGATTGCATCTTGGGGATTGCAGCTTTAAGAAATGAATGATCGCCGGAGCAGTGGTGGCACACGCCTTTAATCCCAGCACTTGGGAGGCAGAGGCAGATGGATTTCTTTTTTTTTTAATTATTTTATTAGATATTTTCTTTATTTACATTTCAAATGCTATCCCAAAAGTCCCCTATACCCTCCCCCCACCCTGCTCCCCTACCCACTCACTCCCACTTCTTGGCCCTAGCGTTCCCCTGTAATGGGGCATATAAAGTTTGCAAGACCAAGGGGCCATCTTCTGCTACATATGAGGCTAGAGACACAAGCTCTGGGGGTACTGATTAGTTCATATTGTTGTTCCACCTATAGGGTTGTAGACCCCTTCAGGTCCATGGGTACTTTCTTTAGCTCCTCCACTGGGGGCCCTGTGTTCCATCCTATAGATGACTGTGAGCATCCACTTCTGTATTTGCCAGGCACTGGCATAGCCTCACAGGGGACAGCTATATCAGGGTCCTTTCAGCAAAATCTTGCTGTCATATGCAATAGTGTCTGGGTTTGGTGGCTGATTATGGGATGGACCCTTGGGTGGGGCAGTCTCTGGATGGTCCATCCTTTTATCTTAGCTCCAAACTTTGTCTCTGCAACTCCTACCATGGGTATTTTATTCCCTATTTTATGGAAGAATGAAGTGTCCATGTGTTGGTCTTTCTTCTTCTAGATTTTTCTTGTGTTTTGGAAATGGTATCTTGGGTATTCTAGGTTTCTGGGCTAATATTCACTTACCAGTGAGTGCATATCAAGTGACTTCTTTTGTGATTGGGTTACCTCACTCAGGATGATATCCTCCAGATACATCCATTTGCCTAAGAATTTCATAAATTCATTCTTTTTCATTGCTGAGTAGTACTCCATTGTGTAAATGTACCACATTTTCTGTATCCATTCCTCTGTTGAGGGACTGCTTGTGGACGTTGTACATCGTGGTGCGCACTAGGCTCCGCACCACGATGTACAACGTCCACAAGCAGTGTCCACAAGGGTACATGAAGAATATAAAGATGTCATATGAAATTATTTGTAATAACTAAAAAGTAAAAACAAGCTTGACATCTATAACTGAACAAATGATAAAGAAATGTGGTCTATTTATACAATGAAATGTTATTCTTCCATTAAAAAAAAAAGATAGTTACAGTGTATTCACAACAGTGTACTCGCATATATAAAATAAGTAAATAAATCTTTTAATAATAAATTGGAACATGACACACTGCTTGTGGACGTTGTACATCGTGGTGCGCACTAGGCTCCGCACCACGATGTACAACGTCCACAAGCAGGATTTTCTTGTGTTTTGGAAATGGTATCTTAGCTATGTGAGCTCTTTGTATATATTGGATATTAGTCCCCTATCAGATTTAGGATTGGTAAAAATTCTTTCCCATTCTATTGATGGTCTTTTTGTCTTATTGACAGTATCTTTTGCAATTTTATGAGGTCCCATTTGTTGATTCTTGATCTTACAGCACAGGCCATCGCTGTTCTGTTTAGCGATTTTTGCCCTGGGCCCATATCTTCGAGGCTTTTCCCCACTTTCTCCTCTATAAATTTCAGTGTCTCTAGTTTTATGTGGAGTTCTTTGATCTACTTAGACTTGAGCTTTGTACAAGGAGATAAGAATGGATCAATTCTCATTCTTCTACATAATAACTGCCAGTTGTGCCAGCACCATTTGTTGAAAATGCTGTCTTTTTTCCACTGGATGGTTTTAGCTCCCTTGTCAAAGATCAAGTAACCACAGGTGTGTGGGTTCATTTCTGGGTCTTCAGTTCTGTTCCATTGATCTACCTGTCTGTCGCTGTACCAGTACCATGCAGTTTTTTTTATCACAATTGCTCTGTAGTACAGCTTGAGGTCAGGGGCATGGTGATTCCACCAGAGGTTCTTTTATTGTTGAGAATGGTTTTTGCTATCCTAGGTTTTTTGTTATTCCAGATGAGCTTGCAAATTGCCCTTTCTAACTCAGTGAAGAATTGAGTTGGAATTTTGATGGGGATTGCATTGAATCTGTAGATTGCTTTCGGCCGGGTAGCCGTTTTTACTATATTAATCCTGCCAATCCATGAGCATGAGACATCTTTCCATCTTCTGAGATCTTCTTCAATTTCTTTCTTCAGAGACTTGAAGTTCTTGTCATACAGATCTTTGACTTGGCAGGTGGGTTTCTGAGTTCGAGGCCAGCCTGATCTACAAAGTGAGTTCCAGGACAGCCAGGGCTATACAGGAAACCCCATCTTGAAAAACCAAAAAACAAACAAACAAACAAGAAACGAGTGATCTAGAGACTAAAGTATAGACAGATGTTCAGTGCCCATCACTCCTGGCAGGGCTATAAATTGCTGCCACAGATGGTGGGGAGATAATGTAGCAATTGTAGTTCTAAACACATACTCAAGAAATCGAAATATATGTCCACAAGGGTACATGAAGAATATAAAGATGTCATATGAAATTATTTGTAATAACTAAAAAGTAAAAACAAGCTTGACATCTATAACTGAACAAATGATAAAGAAATGTGGTCTATTTATACAATGAAATGTTATTCTTCCATTAAAAAAAAAAGATAGTTACAGTGTATTCACAACAGTGTACTCGCATATATAAAATAAATAAGTCTTTTTTTTTTAAACATTTATTTATTTATTTACTTATTTATTATATGTAGGTACACTGTAGCTGTCTTCAGACACCCCAGAAGAGGGCGTCAGATCTCATGACAGATGGTTGTGAGCCACCATGTGGTTGCTGGGATTTGAACTCAGGACCTTCGGAAGAGCAGTCAGTGCTCTTAACCGCTGAACCATCTCTCCAGCCCAATAAGTCTTTTTTAAAAAAGAAATTTATCTATTATTTTATATTTTGGGTGGATAAACCAAGCAGCAGACCAGGCCAAGGTGTTCCATGTGGGAGAGGTTTATTATGCGGGAATGGGGGGCAGCGAAGTGGGTAGAAGGGTAGAGAAGAGCAGAGAGAGAGAGGAGGTGTTGACTTCCTCTGTTATACAGAAAATGACACCAGTGAGGGCAGGAGCTGAGTCAAGTGGATTGTGGGATAGAAGGTCGTTGTCCTGGCAACGCAGGTCAGGAGTCAAGAGTTACATGGTTAGGAGGGCTTGCAGTATCCTGGTGCTAACACATTATATGTTACTCATATTCACTCTCATATAGGTTTGCCAGGTCCATTAGCTCAAGGAAATGAGGAAATTGACCAGTTACTAAAAGGAAATGTGTTGTTTAGAAGGCTCAAAATTTCAAGAGACATCATGTTAATGGGAAAAGTTTAAAGGAAAAAAAAATCCATCACTTGGCAACAAGCCAACTTTAAAAAAGGAAAAAAAAGTCCTACATGTTTTCTATGCAATCAGATTCTGTTACCTGCTGGTGTTAATCCTAGAGGCATCAAAAGAAATGACATCTGGCAGATGGATGTTTTCCATTTTTCAGAATTTGGAAAGCAAAAGTATATACACCATACCAGTGATACATACTCCATATTTCAATTGGTAACTGCTTTAAGTTCTGAAAAGACTGATTGTGTAATTATACTCTTACTGGAAATAAGGGCAATTATGGGGATACCTGTATAAATTAAAACTGACAATGTTCCCACATATGTATCTAATAAGATGATGAAATTCTTTGCATATTATAATATAAAGCATGTTACTCGTATATCACACAATCCCACAAGACAAGCAGTTACAGAAAGAGCTTTAAAAGAGATGCCTGCTTCTGGTTGCCATCTGCACCCAGGAGCTGAAGCTGTTCTGCAGCTGGCTGTGCACGGGTGCTACCAGGAGAGAGCCGGTCTCCCAGGAGTGCTCTCATTCCTGGGCCAAGAGGTGCAATCTCCACTTTCTCTCCAATAATTGGAGCTGGGTGGCTGGGAACACGCAGGACACAGGAACAGTGGAGCAGTTGGGACAGGGTGCTTCCAGTCACCATCTGCACCCAGATCGCGAAACAGCCCTCTGGACACAAGTTCCTTTATGAAGCCAGTGAGCAAGGCACGCCTTTTTGTCTTTTTAATAAGAGATCTGGTAGTGTTAACTAGCTAATGAGTTGTCTAAAAGTTAACATGGTGGTGGATTACCTTGGGGTGAAGAGCCAGCTGCCTGTTCTCTAGCTCTCAAGCTACAGTTAGCTTGGCCATCAATACAATCAGAGACCTGAGTAGTATAAATTATAATCTAGAAGTCATATTTTAAATAAATGTTAGCGGTTAGTCTGTAGTTCACTGAACAGCTTTCCCAGGTTCACCTGGTCATTAGGCCCAGAAGATAAAGATGCTTTGCTCTGTGGAGGAGGAACATGGGAGACATGACCTCACCTTGTCTTAGGCAATATGAGACAATCAGTTCTCTAGATGTTCTCTGTTTGTCCACAGTTTAGGTCGAACCCTGGCAGTGGGCAAGGGCAGTGTCACCCAGTGCTTGGCACACCACAATCTAGGTAGAGATATGTCACTGTGCCCATATCTTCTTTGAGATCTTGGGGGAACACTGTTAGGATAGGGGAGTCTCTCTCATACTAAGTTTAAATATTTAATGCCATATTCAGCAGATCTCTGACAGGAATGAGAGCTAGTATCTATTATGTATATCTGAGTTAAATAATTTATGTCTACTTATAGTTATCTGTTCTAACTGTAATTAAAGCAAGAAGCTTTGAGTTAAACAATCTATGCCTCTTTCTAGTTATCTGCTCTAACTGTAACTAAAGTATGGTACTAGAGCTTAATATTGTAATGAACTGCATCAGCTCTTAGCATGGCTTTAAATGCGTTTCTACATATATTAGAGGATATGACCATTCATAAGGTTACTGGATATTAGCTTGCATTTCTTCAATATATTAGCATTTATGAGACTAGAGCTGTTAGAGTGACTTTTGAGACTAAATCCTGTTATGTTCGAGTCTTAAAAAATCATGATTTTGAGTTGAAGCTCTTTTAGTATTAAAACTAAACTGTTCAATATATAAATATGATTAACAAAGAGATTGGGAACATTTGATCTTTATATGGTGTTTCATTATAAAAATCTGTAGCTTATAAAAATCTAAAGCTACATTATAACAATCATTGGCAGAAACAACGCTAAACATATCTTTAAGGCAGTAATCTTTAACCTTTTCAATGCTGTAAACGTTTAAGTAATACTAAAATAAACCATCTTTCAAAGAATGAAAACACAGTAATACTGAAAATATTTGGCTATTCAGGCCATTTGAAAATGGATGACCATGGCAGACTGCGAGTACCCTTAGTTTACCTATTGCCAGATTTTTCGAGAGACAGAGTGAAAGAAACCAACCTAGAGGAAGAGAAAGAAGCCTGCTACATCCACTCCAGTAGTGACTCGCATGACAGGCCTAGAAACCTGGACACAGTCCAGAGGCAAAAAGGTCACAGAAACTTAGTCTCCTGTAACCATGGCATCCCATATAACAAATGCTCCAAACTTGTCCTTGTGGATGGATCTATATGTTTTCTTTCAGTATTGTTTTATTATAGGTGCCTCCAAGCATTGACTTGCCAAAAACCTAAGCAACCAATCTGTCCACGTGTCAATTCATGTATGATTTTGTTTCATTGTCTGAATGTCTGACTGTTCTATGTTTCATGTTGAAAAGAAAGAAAAAAAATGGATAAAACTTTATCTGCTGATTCAGTCTCAGTTTGCACAGCAGAGGCTGAGAGTGGCCCTGCACCTTAGCCAAGAATCAAGCACAGCAGGAGAGGCCCTGCTGAAAAACTGTTTTTAAAGAGGAGTCTGCAACCTCTTAGTTCTAAGGCAAATAAGCTGATAGTTGTTTTTTACTAGAAAATTCTCAACATTTGTGATTATTGGGTTTAACAAATGACGAAGTGTTTTTTATCTTAAAATTATAGCTAGAATAAGTAAAATTCTTTAATTGGTATAAATTTATAAGATTCGTGTAGGCATTTCATTTGGTTTTTGACTGGTCTTAAAGGTATATATATATATATATGCTCTGCATGTCTTGGTCATAGAGTACTGGCTTATAAATTATTGGGTATGATTAAAACAGTGTAACATTAGTAACAAAAAGATAGCTTAAAACTGGTAATTCAGGGTAGGAGCCATTTTAAACAACAGCACGTGGCATGAACCAGCCCAAGAAACTAGACCTCTAAGGATACTTCTAATTGAGATAATATTTTATGTGATTCTTATCATAGAAACTAGACTTACAAAAGAAGATTCAAAACAATGTCTCTTTAATAGAGCATTAAAATTTACATTGTCATTCACTCATATATATGAACTGGCAGCCAAAATTTGTAATGTGATAGTGACATTTCTGGTATTGATTTTTAAGAGAATAAATTGTTTAAAATTGGGTTTTGCTTTCCAAAAGTTATAGATATATTCTAATATTGCAAAAGAAACTTAAAAATTATTGTTAAAATTGCCAGTGTTCCATTGACTACAGTTTGCAAGCCTAAGATTTTTAACTTAACCCATATATTGTTAATTAAGATTAGTACAAGAGTAGTCATCTAATGCAGCTCACTTTGACCATTCAGCCATACAAAGCGAGGCAGAGTTAACTAGATATATTCGTCCTTGTGCAGAAATTAGAACCTCACACAATCAGTTTGGCTATGGTTGCAGCCTTGCAGGACCATAGAAGGTTTTAAAAAATGTTTTAAGTATAAGTCATCTTAAGAAAGACTGTCCAAAATTAGAGGCATCAACAGTCAGTGGAATCGTTCCCCTGGAATCTGTCCTCACTGCAGGAGGGCCAAGACTCAGGCACTATGCTCAGTTTAAGGAATATTTACATTTGAGTTAACGCAAAGCTCAGAGAGGCTTGTCCTTATCCAAGCCCAGGATCTTGCCTGAGGCCTGCTTCTTTAATTCCACCCTGAGATTGGAGTTCCTGCCTTGGCCTGCTTCCCTATTACAGCCTAAAGATTGAGGCTTGTTTCCTTGTCCTTGGCCAAAGTCAGATTCCTGCCTAGTGGCATTCCATAGGTCTCTCCTCAATATGTCCCATAAAGAATACATCTATTGTATTTATAAACAGCACTTCTATGGGAGAGAAGTATATGTGACTAGGTCACATGTTTGTTCTTTTGAGTTTCCTCCTATTTCAACACAGATAATTGAATAGTGTGCTGTAGCCAGTGTTTTGGAATGTTAAAAAAAAATCATGCTTTAATTTGTATACTAATAGTCTCTCTCTCTCTCTCTCTCTCTCTCTATATATATATATATATATATATATATATATATATATATACATGAGACTTATGCATATATATAAGAGAGAGAGAGAGAGCACTCAGTGCTTACAATTGCCTAATTCTCAAATTTGCAATTGTTTGTGCATATATATCTCAAGAAAAAAAAATACTGTTCCTTTAAATGTGCCACATTGTAGTGGGGACAAATTTATGTCAAAGAACAAAGGACTCACTTTGAAACACTTGAGGTGACAGCTCAAACCTGTTACAAAATGAATTATACCTAAACACCAACCCAAAGAGCCCAGATAAAAACATAAAAGAATACACCAGGAAGCCCTGAAATGAAAGCCCAGCCAAGTACGAATCCACTGAAGGTCTCTAACAGACCCAAACATGGTGCAAGCAGGCTTGACCTTCCCCACGTTTTCTCCTGAACTCCTAGATTCTCTTATTTGACCACTTCATTTCTGAAGTTAATCACCAAGGTCAAGCTACCATAATTCTGTATTTGGCTACATCGACCAATTAGAACTAACCAACTCATCCTAGTCTGGACTTCCCCCCCTTTCTCCTTAAAAACTACTCCTGCTGCTGTTTCTGTCCAATCCAGATTCAGCCATTATCTCTCTATAGCTTGCATAATAATCTCTTTGTGTTGGAAACTGGTGTGGTCTGTGCCTAATCCAGGCTGATTCGGCAAAACGAAGGGAGCACCCTTCCACAACAGTAGCCAAGAACAAAAACTAAACCTCAGGATTCAGAAATCAAATCCTATCCTTGAATGAACTAATTCCCTAAAGATGGTGATGACATTCTCTGAAATCAAAGGCCCTTTAGCCAGTCCCTCAAATAGGACAACTGTCATGAGAAATCTCCTTTTGAGCTGCTGGCCAAGTCACTGCAGAGCGTCCCCAAACAATATAGGCTAATTCTACTGCTCATGGTTACTTCCCATAAGTTCAAGGTAAGGCTCTATTGATGACAACATCAAGCACCTGAGACACAAAGATTCAGAGAATTTGGCCTGAATGTGACCTTAAAGATTCCTCCATGAGAGCTAGCTATCATAATTCTGAAAGGTTTTAAAAAGCTGCTAAGTGAGGGAAATGGAGTAAAATGTGATGCTTATTAACCACCAAATGAGCAACGTGATAGGCTATAACGAAAGGTATAATAATGACACTCACATCGGTAGTAACTGGTGACCTCTAGTTCTTAAGATCTTTCTACCTCCTCTTCCAGAATGGTCCCTATGATGGTTTTCATATGCTTGGCCCAGGGAGTATTAGAGGGTGTGGTCCTGTTGGAGTAGGTGTGTCACTGTGGCTTTAAGACTCTCATCCTAAAAAGCCGGGTGTGCTGGTGCACGCCTTTAATCCCAGCAGTCCAGAAGCAGAGACAGGAGAATTTCTGAGTTCGAGGCCAGTCTGGTCTACAAAGTGAGTTTCAGGACAGCCGGGGCTATACAGAGAAACCCTGTCTTGGGAGGAAAAAAAAAAAAAAAACACCTCATCCTAGCTGCCTGGAAGCCAGTATTCTGCTAGCAGCCTTCAGATGAAGATGTAGAACTCTCAACTCCTCCTGCACCATGCCTGCTTGAATATTGCCATGTTCCCTCCTTGATGCTAATGGACTGAACCTCTGAACCTGTAAGCCAGACCCAATTAAATGCTGTCCTTATAAGAGATGCCTTACCAGGCATGGTGGTACACACCCTTAATCCCAGCTCTCGGGAGGCAGAGGCAGGCAGATTTCTGAGTTCTAGGCCAGCCTGGTCTACAGAGTAAGTTCCAGGACAGCCAGGGCTACACAGAGAAACCCTGTCTCAAAAAACAAAAAACAAAAAACAAAAAGCAAAAAAACAAAAAAACAAAAAAAAAAGAGATGCCTTGGTAATGGCATCTTTACCAATGCCGTTGCTCATTTGGTTTACTGTTCACAGCAGTAAAACTCTAAGACAGCCCTAAGATATATGGGAAGGTGCAATATATCACACTTATGCCCAAGAACTCCACATAAAGTCTCTTCATTTTGTCAGTCTTTAGTTCCTGTGTTCAACACAGGTCCTTGTACTAAGAAACTTTAATGATGAGGTCTATGAGCACTACCTAGAGATTCTAATTTAGAAGACCATTTGATATTATGGCCATTTAATAGAATAATGATACAATAGTGGTTCACCCTGGGAACCTGGGAACTTGCCATCCACAGTTCTTCTCTAGATTTTTACTATGAAGTATGCTTTTCTTCCTCTTGTTCAGGTTTTAAATTCCAATCATAAAGTGGTTGATTTTTGTGGTGTTTTGAATGAGAATAGACTCTATAGGCTAACATGATTGAATACTCAGGCCAGAGTTAGAGGAACTGTTTGGGAAGTATTAGGAGGATCTATCTCTATCTCTATCTCTATCTCTATCTCTATCTCTATCTCTATCTCTATCTCTATCTCTATCTCTATCTCTATCTCTATCTCTATCTCTATCTCTATCTCTATCTCTATCTCTATCTCTATCTCTATCTCTATCTCTATCTCTCTGTCTTAGTCAGAGTTTCTATTCCTGCACAAACATCATGACCAAGAAGCAAGTTGGGGAGGAAAGGGTTTATTTTACATTTTCCACATTGCTTTTTATCACCAAAGGAAGTCAGGACTGGAACTCTAGCAGGTCAGAAAGCAGGAGCTGATGCAGAGGCCATGAAGGGAGGTTTCTTATTGGGATACAATGAAAGCAGTCCTAAGAGGAAAACTCATAGCTCTGAGTACCTCCAAAAAAAGTGGAGAGAGCATACACTAGCAGCTTGACAGCACAGCTGAAAGTTTTAGAACAAAAAAAGCAAATACACCCACAAGAGGAGTAGACAGCAGGAAATAATCAAACTCAGGGCTGAAATCAACCAAGTAGAAACAAAAAGAACTATACAAAGAATCAACCAAACCATGAGCTGGCTCTTTGAGAAAATCAACAAGATAGATAAACACTTAGTGCTAGACTAACCAGAGGGCACAGAGACAGTATCCAAATTAACAAAAGCAGAAATGAAAAGGGAGACAAAACTACAGAAACTGAGGAAATCCAAAAAAATCATCAGATCCTACTACAAAAGCCTATACTCAACAAACTGGAAAATCTGGATGAACTAGACAATTTAATAGACAGACAACAAGTACCAAAGTTAAATCAGGATCAGATAAATGATCAAACAGTCCCATAT
This sequence comes from Mus pahari, assembly GCF_900095145.1. Taxonomy (NCBI): domain Eukaryota; kingdom Metazoa; phylum Chordata; class Mammalia; order Rodentia; family Muridae; genus Mus; species Mus pahari. The sequence goes on from NC_034599.1 coordinate 21,995,894, forward strand.
CCCTTAAAGAAATAGAAACTGTCATTAATAGTCTCCCAACGAAAAAGAAAAGCCCAGGACCAGATGGGTTTAGTGCAGAGTTCTATCAGACCTTCAAAGAAGACCTAATTCCAATACTCCTCAAACTATTCCATTAAATAGAAACAGAAGGAACACTACCCAATTAGTTCTATGGAACCTCAATTACTCTGATACCTAAACCACACAAAGATCCAACAAAGAGAACTTCAGACCAATTTCCCTTATGAATATCTATGCAAAAATACTCAATAAAATTCTCGCAAATGGAATCCAAGAACACATCAAAATGATCATTCATCATGACCAAGTAGGCTTCATCCCAGGGATGCAGAGATGGTTCAATACATGGAAATCCATCAATGTAATCCACTATATAAACAAATTCAAAGAAAAAAAAAACCACATGATCATTTCATTAGATGCTGAGAAAGCATGACAAAAATCCAACACCCCTTCATGATAAAAGTCTTGGAAAGATCAGGAATTCAAGGCCCATACCTAAACATAGTTAAAGCAATATATACAGCAAATGAGTAGCCAATGTCAAACTAAATGGAGAGAAACTTGAAGCAATCGCACTAAAATCAGGGACTAGACAAGGCTGCCCACTCTCTCTCTACCTATTCAATATAGTACTCGAAGTCCTAGCCAGAGCAATTAAACAAAAGGAAGCAAAAGGATACAAATTGGAAAGGAAGAAGTCAAAATATCACTATTTGTAGATTCTATGATAGTATACTTAAGTGACCCCAAAAACTCTACCAGAGAACTCCTAAACCTGATAAACAACTTCAGCAAGTGGCTGGATGTAAAATTAACTCAAATCAGTGGCCTTCCTCTACTCAAAGAATAAACAGGCTAAGAAGGAAATTAGGGAAACAACATCCTTCACAAAAGTCACAAATAATATAAAATACCTTGGTGTAACTCT
>NC_034599.1:21998040-22012194 GCF_900095145.1 Mus pahari
TAAAGAAATGTTCAACATCCTTAGTCATCAGGGAAATGCAAATCAAAACAACCCTGAGATTCCACCTCACACCAGTCAGAATGGCTAAGGTCAAAAACTCAGGTGACAGCAGATGCTGGTAAGGATATGGTGAAAGAGGAACACTCCTCCATTGTTGGTGGGATTGCAAGCTGGTACAACCACTCTGGAAATCAGTTTTGCAATTCCTCAGAAAATTGGAGATAGTACTACCTGAGGACCCAGCAATACCACTCCTGGGCATATACCCAGAAGATGTTCCACCATGTAATAATAAGGACACATGCTCCACCATGTTCATAGCAGCCTTTTTTTGTTTGTTTTGTTTTGTTTTGTTTTGTTTCTTTGAGTCAGGTCGGAGGATGGCCTTGATAGTCATCAATGGAAGGAGAGGCCCTTGGTCCTGTGAAGGCTCAATGCCCCAGTGTAGGGGAATGACAGGACCAGGAAGCTGGAGTGGGTGGGTTGGTGAGCAGGGGGACAGAGGAGGAGACAGGGGTTTTCGGAGGAGCAACCAGGAAAGGGGATAACATTTGACGTATAAATAAAGAAAATAGCTAATAGAAAGAAAAAAGAAAAAAAATCTTTTAAAAAGAGATGCTTATTAAACAAAAAGGAAGAGTAAAAAAACCCAGGGACAGACTTAATAATGCCCTGTTAGCTTTCTGAATTTTCTTAATGTTGGTGAAAAAGGAACAGCAGCAGCCTGAGAGTCACTGGGTTATTAAAAAAAAAAAAACAAAAAACTGAGGAACTAGGCCAACCAATAGACTATAAGCATGTGCTGACACTGGAGTGGAAACCTGAAATAGTTTTAAGATGGGGGCATGGTTTTGTTTATGTCTCTACAGGGAATGAAAAAAATATGGTTACCAACAAAACTTATGAAGATTAGATCAGACCAGGAAAAAACTCTTATCCACTTCAGTTATGAGTCTCTACTAACCCTCTCCCACTGCATAAGGAAGTGGTTTTGACCATAGTGAAGAATACATGTCATGGGCTGGGCAGTGGTGGCGCACGCCTTTAATCTCAGCACTTGGGAGGCAGAGGCAGGTGGATTTCTGAGTTCGAGGCCAGCCTGGTCTACAGAGTGAGTTCCAGGCCAGCCAGGGCTACACAAAAACCAACTTGTCATGGGTACAGACATAAGTATTTAGCAGGAAGTTTGACTACACATCTCTCCAGCATAGCATGAGTAGTAAATCCTCCCCAATCCTTTACTTCTCCAGAAGCAGGCTCTGACCAGGCATGCATTCTCTCCTTGGAGCAGGTCTCAAATCCAATCAGAAATCAGCTGACCACCACCCCCAAAGCAGTCATGTTGTTGCTGTTGATGGGTACAGGAACAGGTTCATTTGTTCTGCTAGTGAAAGAATTACAAAGCAGGGAAGAGTGTTACTGGAAATCTTGAGGGATCTGATACTAAGTAAATCGGGGTTTCCAGTCTCAATAACAAAAGAATTTAACGGTGAACACAAGGCTGGAGAGATGGTTCTGCGGTTAAAAAAAACACTTGCTGCTCTTGCAGAGAGCCTGAATTCACCTCCCAGCATTCACAAGGCCGCTCACACCCATTTTATCTCTAGTTCCAGGGGATTTAACAATCTGCTATAGGCATCAAACACACAAGTGGTGTACATACATATATCCAGCCAACACATCTATATACAAAGGGTTAAAAAGAAAAAGACACAAATGGAAGCTGAAGGACAAAAGAGACTCAACTGAACCTTGAGAAAAACCCCAGAACCTGCAAATCTCTCTAAGCTGTTGGATGGAGAGAATAAGCTGGTATGTAGGTAAGCCACAGGATTACAGATAGCCACATGTTAGGGAGGGGGGCTTTGAAAAATAATAAGGAAATCTGAAGCATGGGGACACACACACACACACACACCACATTTACCTCAAGGTTCCTTTCTTGTATCCTGGTCTCTACAGGCATTCACTCCAACTTAAAAACACAAAAATCTAAAAATTCAAAACTACAAGCCACATATGAGAGAATGTACTGTCTATGTCTCTCTGTCTCTGTGACTCTAGGTTATCTAACTCAGCATAGAATTCTGCAGTTCTATCCATTTCCCTGAAGATTTCACTTTCCTTTAGTTTTGGATTCCAGTGGTGTGTGTGTGTGTGTGTGTGTGTGTGTGTGTGTGTGTGTCCCATTGTTAGAATCTGTTCCTCAGTTGATGAACATCTAAACTGATTCAATAAAGAAGCAAGAAACAGGTTATGTGTCAGTTATATCTGTCATAAAATAGAGAGCCCTTCCAGTAAATGCCCAGGAGCAGTATAGCTGACTTATATGGTAGTTGTCTTTTTAGCTTTTTAAGAAATGTCTACACTGATTCTCACAGTGGCCACATCAATTTATAAATAAAGTTCTATCTATTTATAAATAAATAAAGTAAATAAAGGTTCCCCTTCCCCCACATCCTGGCCAGGATTTGCTGCCGCTTGTTGTCTTTTTGAAAGAAACATGTTATGTGTATGAGTTAGGTTATTTTGTGTGTCCATGTGTGTGGGTGCATGTGCACCATGGCATGTGTGTAAGACAGTGAGTGAGAGTTCTGTCTTTTCATTACATGAATCCCAGGAAATAAACTCAGGTCCTACGGCTTCACAAGTAATTTTAACCACAGAGCCATCTTAGTGGCCCCATTTTCTTTATGATAGCCATTGTGATGGAGACAGGATCTCAAAATAGTTTTAATTTGCATTTTCCCAATGGTCAATGCTGTTGACCCAGTTTGTGTTTCTTATTTTGACAACTTTCTGATCTATAATGCAAACTAATGTGTACTTTGTTTCATTTTATCCAGGTATAAATAACAACGACCTCTTAACAAAGATTTCAGTCTTTGTTTAGTCATTTGCTGCAGCAAAGTTTGTTCAGATGACCATTACCAGGTGGTAGTCATATAAAAATAAAATACAGAGGTGTTTAAATCATTTTTGCACCATCACATAGCGAAGATAACCCAGTTGCATTTCTCACTGTATCTATCAGATAACAGTTTATTCAAAATGATAATAGTTAAGTATTTGTAGCATGAAGCGTTTTAACAACAGTATTAGATTTAAAACATTCTTATGAACTGATGTATAAAATTCATCTTATGCTTTACTTGTGTTTCTATTGCTGTGATAAAGACTATTAACAAAATCATTTTGGGAAAGAAAGGGTGTATTTCATCTTAAACTTCTAAATGATAGTCCATCAACGGAAGGACATAAAGATAAGAACTCAATGCAGAAACCCGGAGGGAGGAAACTGAAGCAAAAGCCATGGAAAATTGCTACTTGCTGGCTTGCTTTGTTTTCTTACACACTGTAGGACCATCTGCCCAGGGTGGTATAATCCACAGTGGGCTGGGCCCTCCCACATCAGTCATTAATCAAAATGCCCTACTAACCTGTCCCTGATGGAAGCGTTCTCTCAATTGAGGTTCCTGTTCCCAAATAATTCTAGCTTATGTCAACATGACAGAAACAAAAGAAACAACAACAACAAAACAACAAACAGGATGTCTTAGTTAGGGTTTCTATTACTGCACAAAACATCAGGACCAAGAAGCACGTTGGGGAGGAAATGGTTTATTCAGCTTACACTTCCACATTGCGTTCATCACCACAGGAAGTCAGGGCAGGCACTCACACAGGGCAGGAACCTGGAGGCTGGAGTTGATGCAGAGGCCATGGAGGGATACTGCTTACTGGCTTGCTTCTCCGGGCTTGCTCAGTTTGCTTTCTTACAGAACCCAGGACTACCATCCCATGGATGGCACCACCATCTGCTGGGTGCTCCCTGCCCTCCTTGATCACTAACTGAGAAAATGCCTTACAGCTGGATCTCATGGAGGCACTTCCTCAAGGGAGACTCCTTTCTGTGATAACTCCAGATTGTGTCAAGTTGACATACAAAACCAGCCAGTACAACTGACCCCTTGTCAACTTGACGCACAAACACATTTCTATTAAGTTTCAACCTTTACTTTCTTATTCATCCCCAAGATCTAAAAAACTTTAAAGTCCCACAGTCTTTACAAATTCTTACATATTGAAATGTCAATCCTTTTAAAACATTTAATCTCTTTTGAAATTCGAAGTCTTTTTACAATTCAAAGTCTCTTAACTGTGGATCTACTAAAATACTTCCTTACTTCAAGAGGGAAAAATATCAGGACACAGACACAATCAAAATCAAAATCAAACTCTAACCATCTAATGTCTGGGATCCACTCACGATCTTCTGGGCTCCTCCAAGGGCTTGGGTCACTTCTCCAGCTCTGCCCTTTGTAGCGCACAGTTTGTCTTCTAGGCTTCAGCTGCCTGTACTCCCCTGACGCTACTGTTCTTAGTGATCATCTCTTGGTACTGGTATCTCCAAAACACTGCTGTCTTCACTGCAACTGGGCTTCACCAATAGCCTTTCATAGGCTTTCTTCATGGTGCCAAGCCTCAACTTCTTTGCATGACCCCTTCAGTCCTGGGCCATCAATTGCAACTGAGGCTGAACCTTTCCTGGCCTCTCACAGTGCCAAGCATTGGCTGCTAGCCCTTCATGTTTCAGAACCAGTACCACCTGAGTGACTCTTAAATATTACCAAGTCTGGCTACCAACACCAGGTACAAGTGTGGCTGCCTCTGGAACACAACTTCTCTGTGCTCTCAGGAAACACTTCCCAGAAGATTTCACNTNAGTGATGCTGGTCTCTTCTTAATCACTGCTAATTTCTTAGCTCCAGCAAACCAGTATCAATAGTAATGCAAAGGTTTCCATTTAGTAGTTCTGGTATCTTGTTAATCACAGCTGATTNTTCAGCCCCAGCTAACCAGAACCACAGAATCTTCACAATCAATGTAGCAATGGCCCTGATAAGAGTTTTTTAATCTTCTCTCTGAAATTCCACAAGTCAGGCCTCCATTGTTTGCACTGGTCTCAACATTTCTTCCAAGCTCCTACAGAGCTCTTAATGCTCAATGGCTCTTCTAGCCCAAAGTTCCAAAGTCCTTCCACAGTCCTCCCCAATACACGGTCAGGTTGTCACAGGACTACCCCACTATGCTGGTACCAATTTGTTTTAGTTCGACCCCTATTCTCAGTACCAATTTCTGTATTAGTCAGGATTCTTTATAGTCACAAAACTTATGGAATGTCTCTCTATATTGAGGAAATTTGTGATGACTTACAGTCTGTGGTCAGCTGTGAATTGGAAGTCCAAGAATCTAGTAGTTGCTCAGTCCCACAAGGCTAGTTGTTTCAGCTGGTCTTCTGTAGAAGTAGATTCCAACAGATGTTCTGGCAAGTAAATGCAAGCAGGTGAAGAATAGCGAATCTTGCTTCTTCCAATGTCATTATATAGGTCTCCAGCAGAAGGTATGGCACAGATTAAAGGTATGTAATACCTCACCTGGATCTGAGACTTGTTTTGTCCCAGGCTGACCTCGAACTCAGAGATCTCCTTGACTTAGTCTCCTGGGATTAAAGGCATGTACTACCTTGCCTGGGCCTAAGCTTTTCATAGCCACTATGCCCCAAAATCTGGATCGCAGGTGAGCCCTTCAATTCTGGTTTGTTCATTCCAGATACAGTCAAGTTGACAACCAGGAATAGCCATTACACAGGATATCACAGAAATATATTGATATTTTTAGCTATAGATATTTTACGATTAAAATATAATTACATCATCCCCCCTCCACTTCTGTTCCTCACTCCAACTCCTCCCTTGTCACCCCCACTCCCTGCCTTGCTCCCTCTCATATCCATGGCCTCCTTTTCTTTGTTACACACATAGACATACACACGCACGCACACTTTGGGTGTTTTTGTGGCAACATATTTCTTTCCTCCCGAAGGCTGCCTCTTGACTTGTTAGCTTCTTTTGCTTCATGGAAGCTTTTTACGTTCATAGGATCCTATGTGTCAATTGTTGGCTTTCCCAAGGAATTGTGTAATGTTCCTTGAGTAATGCTGATTTCAGAGTGGAAGTGTCCCTTCCTGTTCTTTTACAGAACAATTTGACATGCATTGATCTTTCTTCTTTAAAGGTTTATTTAATAGAATTATTCAGAGAATGCATGGGGACTGGGATTCTTTTAATAGAAAGTTAATTTTATTACTGCTTTAATCTTGTTGCTTGTTAGAGGCTTGTATAAATTATCTCATCTTGGTTTAATTTTGGCATGGACATCTAGAAATTTGTCAAGAGATTTTTTTCCCAGTTTTGTAGAATTGGTTTTTATGCTATGTCCTTATGATCTGAATTTCCTTGGTAACTGTTCTAATGTCTCCCTTCTCATCTCTAATCTTACTGAGTCTTCTACTTCTTTTGGTTAATTTGTATAAGGATTGTCTATTTTGTTTATCTTCTCAATTAACCAACTCTTTTTTCATTATCATTTTTCCACTTATTTGTGTTTATATTTACGTGTGAGGATAGACCTGTATTTGATGCATATATCCAGGTCAGAGAACAGCCAAAAGACTTGATTCTCACCTTCCACACTTGCATCCTGGGGACTGAACGCAGGTTGGCAAGTCCGGAGATGAGTGACTTTACTCACTGAGCCAACTCACCAGGCCTCATTGACCCTTGTTGGTTTTTCGTTCTTTTTCATTAATTTCTTTTTTGGTTTTAATTATTTCTTCCCATCTACTATACTTGGGTTTGGTCTGTGCTTGCTTTGCCCATAGCCTGGAGGTTCATACATCATTACTTATCCTTAAGACTGGATTGCCTTCATTATATCCGATGGGATTTTTGTATGTTGTATTTGTTATTGAATCCTGGGAACTTTTCAATTTTTCTTGACTTCTTTAATGACCCAGTCATTCAATAGTATACCCTTTAATTTCTGCAAGTTTGTTGGTTCTTTTTTTTTTCCCCCGTAAGGTTTATTTATTTTATGTAAGTACACTGTAGCTGCCTTCATGAAGACACCCCAGAAGAGAGTATCAGATCTTATTAAGGATGGTTGTGAGCCACCATATGATTGCTGGGATTCGAACTCAGGACCTTCAGAAGAGTAGTCAGTGTTCTTAACCGCTGAGTCATTTTTCCAACCCTTTTTTGGTTCTTTTGCTGCTGATTTTTAGCTGGTCAGATAAAGCACTAGTATTTCAATTTTCCTATACTTGTTGATACTCAGGGTTTTGTTTTTCCTAATACGATCTATTTTAGAATAAGCCTTGTAGACTGCTTAGGGAAAAAAAGGTATTATGTAGAGTTTGCATAGAATTTGCAAATGTGTTTTAAATACTTAACCCATGATGCCATTTAATGTCAACATTTCTTTTTATGTTTGGTCTGAATGACTTATTAGCAAAACTGGGATACTGGCATCACCTACTATTGATTACTGTGTTGGGTTAATCTGTAGTAGTTTTATGAAACAAGTTAATCTGTACTTGTTTTATGAAACTGGGAGCACCTGTGTTTGGTGTGTGCATTCTTAGAATACCAGTGCCTCCTTTATAAATTCCATCAATCATTATGAAGTATCAATCACTATGAAGTAATCTTTATTTCTGATTTAATTTGAACGCTACTTTGTCAGATGTTAGAACAGAGGTATATGGTTGCTTGACTGTCCCATTATTATTGAACATTTGAATGTGTGCTCCCGGTTGCTGGTGCTGCTGGGAGTGTGTCACTGGTGGCAGGCTTTGAGAGCTTGTAGTCTCACACCATCCCTAGTTTACTCTTTGTACTTCTTTCTTGCAGCTCAGGGTGGGGAACCCAGCTTGCTGTTTCAGGTGCATTTGTCCCCTCTGCCCTGCCATCATTGACTCTAACCCTCTGGAATTGTAAGCCTATATAAACTTCTTTGTTGCGTCAACTATAGTGTTTATCACCTGCTTGATTACTGGTTCCAATTGCTTGAATAGTACTGCACATCCTTTCGTCCTAAGTAAGCGTCTATCTTTGATGGTTAGGTGAGTTTTTCAGAGGAGGCAAAAATAAGAGATATTTTCTCATTGTGTCTGTTAGTATGTCTCCTAACTTGGAAATTTAATATCAATACATTTGAAAATAGTACCAAAAGGTGCGCCTTGTCGTCTGCTTTCTTACTGTCCTATCGTCATCTTCCTCTTGGATGTGTTTTTCCTTTTTAGTTCAGAGTTCCTTCCAGTATCCTAGGTGCAATTGGTTTAGTGGCTATAAACTCTTCCAGCCTGCTGATATCACAGTACATTTTTTCCCTTTCTCCCTCAAGCATGGTGGTAGTATTGCTGGCTGTATTAGTTTAGGTTCATAGCTGTGGTCCTTCAAAACCTTAGATACATCATTCCAACCTGTTCCTGCCTTGCAAGTTTCTGTAGAGCAACCAGCTGTTATTTTGATAAGTGTGTCTTTATATAAAATTTAGTTTCCCTTTTGCAGGTTTTGATACACCCTTATTCAACGCTAGTGTTTCAATAACACAGTGTGTAGTGGTAATTTTAGCTAACCACTTTGCTCTCCTGTGCTCACTGCACTTGCCCAGGAGCTCTCTGGATTCTCAATGAAACACACACCCACACCCACACCTCCACCCTAATTAATTTTAAATATACCTTGACTAGTTCAAAGGTTGGGCAGTTCTAATCCTTCCCACTGCCCAGCCATTGGCTTTTGACTCTTTATTGATTCATCAAAAACCTACCTGGGGCAAGGACCTTCAGTGTTTGGACATTGAATTCCCAATTTTGGGGGCCAGATAATTTAAAGCATTAGAACCAATCCCCCAAAATGGTATAGTTTTTATTGTGGGCCTGTTTACTTGGTATTCTGTAAGCTGCTTGTGCCCTGAATCTTTCTCTAGATTCACAGAATTTTCCTTTATAATTGCATTGAAAATATTTTCTACACTTTTGGTATGGAGGTCTTGTACTTCTATGCCTGTATTTGTAGATTTGGCCTTTTCATGATATACCAGAGATTTCACACTTAAGTGTCTTAAACTCCTAAATTCTGTCCTCATATTCTAGCCCATTGGATGGGCTTTTCAACGTGCCATCCATTTCCTGAAATTTCCATCTGCAGTGTTCCCCACTACCATGTACTGCCTATGTAGGCGGTTTCCTACCTTGTAATCTATACATCTTTAACACGCTGGGGTTGAATGCTCAGCTTACTTCTCTTGGCTAAGCTGGGTGACATTCAGTTCTGGAGACAACTTTGAGTGGTGCCATCTGAAGTCATTCTGGCTTGGTGTTAACTCATAGGTGGCTGGGGATGGCTAAAGGATGGGGGTATGAATGTGTGTACCACCATGCCTGGCTGATTGCTATAATTTTAAAGTAAATCATAAAAATTAAGACTTTCAACTTTAGGGGCTGAAGAGATGGCTTAGTGGTTGGAAGTACTTGTTGCTCAGGTTCAGTTTCTAGCACCCACATGGTGGCTCCAGTTGCAGGGGGAAATCACCCTCTTCTGGCTTCTACAGGCACTAGGAAGACATGTGGAACAGACACATACAGGTAGGCAAAACACACATACACATAACATGAAAATAAATCTTTTTTCAAAATGATCTTCAACTTTACTCTTACTTATGTATTCAAAATCAAATTGAATATTCAATAGTAAATATTCAACACTGAACATATCCTTTGTATTTCCATACTTTTAGAATAAGTTTGTCATATTCTATTTTCAACAATCCCCTCCCCTGCCACACACAAAATTTAATTTTGAATTGCAATGATTTTAGCTGAAATTAACTAAAAGGCAAACTTTAATGTGAATATCAGTATTTTGTTTGTAACTTTAAAATTTTTGTAACAATATTAATAATGTTCAGCAGAGAGGCTCTGTATAACTTTATATTTATACTTAAATGTAACCTGGAGACTACTGTGATATTTTAAATTTCTTATTGTTAGTATTGGGAAACAATACACTGTGACTTATTAACTTATTTTTGATGCCAAGGAACAAACACACAAGGCAAACATTGTACCTCTGATCCATAGCCTCAGCCCCATTTTACTTTTCAAGAAAACATTTGGTCACACTTCTTTATAAGACATCAGTGAGGTTGATTATATTACTCAGCTCAGAATACCATAACAAAATACCACAAGTTGAGTGGTGTCACCAAGAAACTAAGCCAGAATGTCACAAACTTCGTGTTTTGTTGGTTTTGGTTTTTGGTTTTTGTCTGAGGGCTGTGAGGGACAATCTTGAGAGGACTGAGCCAGGCTGAGTCCATGACAAGCTGTAAGATGCCACTGGAGGAGACTAGGCCTAATACTTAGACATTCACACATGACAAATAATGCTTTGTTTACAAAATTATTAATAAAAGGATGTACTTTTTAAAAGACAAACTGCCTTAGGAGAAATTTCTAATTATTCTAAAATCCAATTAAATATTTAATCAAATATAAAATCTCAAATATAGTTTTAAGGTTTATAGTTGAAGGAGGCATTAAAGACATAGATTTTGCTTATCAAGGGACTAATTAAATATACTTAAAAAGAGAAGGAGCCCCCAGAGGAAATAAATCCCATATAAAAATCCAAATATTCCAAAACAATCTTAGCCCTTGACATTTATTTCATGGTTACTGGAGTTAAAGATACACCCTAACTCATTGCTTAGCAGTAGGTTCCAAAGTATTTATTTCCTCATGATCTGAGTTCAGGAGTACTGTCCTGACATACCCCTAGTGCAGAACAGAAACCAGAAAGGGGCAGATGTGTCTACTGCCCTTGCCTCCCCAGACTTTACCTGTTTAATCAGGAAAAGCTTATTTAAGTACCCAGACCCTAAGGACAAGAATCAACAAAATGCACACAGTGTGGATCCAAGCCACAGCTTTGACTGCTTGTCTTTCCAGAATGAGGAAGGTCTTCTTTTGGCATGGCTCCTCAGAGCAGCCCTTCTAGCTCTGCTAAGAACTCTGTTCTTGTCTCAGAGCCAGCAGTGTGGCTGACAGCTCAGTCTATTTAGAAGTGCTCATCAGCCCTTCATTCTACTTCATGATTCACTGGCAACTGAGCAGCCCAACCCTGCTTAGAGCCGCACGCAGACCCTGGCTGGGCTCTCAGCGTGGGAGCTAGTTCTGAAGCAGGCTTCGAGAGATCAGCATCCTCATCACTTCATTGCTACCTGCAAGAGGAACAACAGAGTCAGCAGGGACAGAGCAGTCAGAGTTAAACAACTGTGACTTCTTCTGTAATGACAGAGAAATGACGGCGTAAGAAATAGTTTGTACATTCATTGCCATTTGGCTCAAGACAGGGTTTGATGTAGTCCAGGCTGACCTTGAATTCAATATGTAGTTGAGGATAACCTTGAACTCCTGATCTTTCCTGCTTCCACCAGAGCTAGGATTACAGGTGTGCAGCACCATACCCACCAATATTCATGCCTTAAAATGTTTTAGATTGTATTTATTGTGTGTGCATGTGCGTATGCTGTGTGAGTGTGCCCATGCCATGCTGTGCATGTGAGAGTCAGAAGATAATCTGCATGACTGGTTTGCTCCCTCCACCATGTGAATCCCGGGAAACAAATTCAGGCCTTCGGGCTTGGCAGTAGGTACCTGTCCCCATGACCCATCTTGTTGGCTCAGTGGGATAATGTTTACATTTTTAAACATCTGTTCTGGTGACAAAAATGATTGTATTAAATTAAGATATAGAAGAAAAATAGTATAACTTTTAATTTTTAAAGTTTAATGATACTTGTAAAAAGATAGGAAAAAGTCTCAGGGGTTTAACAAAGAAAATATTAAAGATACATCCTGGATGAAAAATACAACATCTTCTACTTTTTGGATATTTTATATATTTTCAATAATATTTGTTTCTTTTATATCAGAAAACTTAAGTATAAAATAAAACATTTCCCCTGAAGGAGGGAATTGATTGCTCATTTTTAATCGTGGCGTTCAGTGCATATAGATTACAATGTAAAGCCCTTGAGGAACCAATAATCACATGATCTCAAGGAAAGCCACATCCAAACTTCCTTGTACAACAGTGGCATTCCCCGCTCAGGAACTCTGGGAAGTCTGGTTAGCATGAGAGACGTAGCCACATAAAGATTAGAGTTCAAGTTTGGACAGAAAGCAGATTATGATTCAGACATAGGGACAGCAAACCTCAAACCTCTCCACACCAGTGACCACAGCCTTTACTTGGGCCAGTGGAACCCATACTCTGAGGGTGGGGCCCATAACCTGCTTGAATAAGTCCTCCAGAAATTATGGTATCCACTCAGGTATGACATGAGTCCTTTGAAGGTCTCTGTGATCCCAATAAAATACCCCTACACTGTTTCACCAAAAAGCACACAGAGAAGCTGCTGCCCCTCGCTCCCCAGTACTGTCACAGCCCTGGCTGCCTACCCTGGCTGGAACAGAAGTTATATCCCTTCCAGACTCATCCACTGACTGCCAAGTGTAAGCCCCATTCTGTGCCTAACAGCTCAGACAGTTGCCTGACAGAATGTCTGTATTACAGAAGAAAGCCACATGCTGACAATCTCACTAAACAGTATAGTAGCAATCCTGACACAGATAACATTTAGACACTACGGCCGCTAGGCTGCTGATCCTGGAGGACTCACTCCTTTGACAGAAGGACACTGCCCCCAGTGTGCTTCTCATCAAGAGTTCTCACATCCTAGCTTGGTTTGAGCTGCCTTTGAAATGTACAAAAAGAAATGGAGTGGTCGGATGCTTCAATCATGAGGACAAGACAGAGGCAGGGGCTCCTAGTCTAGAGCACGTTCAAATGTAGCCACAGAGCAGTGACAAAGCAGGGCTAAGGAGAGGAAGAATGGAGAGAAAGACGGGGACCTGGCAGGACCCTGAGGAACAGCCAGCACAGAAGGACTGACACAGGCTTGGAAAAGCATAGGTCTTACAACTGCTCCAAACAGAAGCGAGAAACCCCTGCCAAGTTTTACCTTCTAGGATCTGGTGGACCCTGGAGTCCCGCATATACTGTTGAACAGCATAGTCCTTCAGATAGCCGTAGCCCCCATGCATCTGTAAAGCCTGGTTGCAGATCTGCTGGGAGACAGGACACAGATGTCTTTGGTTCCAGGACGCCGTGCAGTTCTTAGCTTCCCCTCGACACTCCCAACCTCATCTGGCAGCCTACTACAAACGGATGAGAGAATAAACAGAGCCCAGAGAGGAGCTCCAGCTTCTAAGTGTCAGCTGCAAAGGCATCCTACTGAACCAGTCAGTTGCTGCCAGCCAGCCAGCAGAAACACTTGCTTTTCCCTTAATGCTGTCCTACAGCCACTCTGACTGACTGACTATAGGAAGTTCAGGTGCCACCTAGTGACAAAGAAGTCTCAATGTAGAAGCAGCTGTGTGTGAGAGACAAGGGGAACATGGTAATTAGTACTAAATTTGGGTTAGCATCACTGGGCTATTCTGAACCTTACAAAGCTGTGCCTCATCTAGAATACACCTGAAAGACAGAGCCTTACGGAAGCAGTTACTAGCATGGAGAAGGAGGGCTACGAAAGCAGCAGGGAGAGCTCCCATGCAGACCTTCCACAGGTTCATCTTATCCCTAAGGCCCAAAGTGATTCCTTCAGTGCCTCCGGAGGATAAAGTTCCACAGAGGAGCCATCTCCCTCCAAATCCCTAAGCTAGACAGCTGCTTCCTGTCTGTCTCAGGAGGGCCAGAAGACTTGTCACTTACAGCAAAGCACTCCTCTGTAGCAAAGAGCTTGGCCATGGAACACAGGGCCACTGCATCTTCCCGCTCTTCCTGCAAAGCCACTGCTGCAGTACGGATCATCAGCCGGGAGGCAACTAGCTTGGTGGCCATGTCTGCCAACTGGAACTGCAGGTACTGTAGCCATGGGCAAGAATGGAACCAAAATAGGCACATGGATTTAGACATGCCATCTGGGGTAAGCTGGAACTACTGATAAGAAATCTTGAGCTGGTGAGCTGGCTCAGCAGGTAGAGGCGCTTAAATATACATAGCTCAAATTGAGTTCCACCCCCAGATGATCCACGGGTGACAGAAGTCAACTGTAAACGCTACATAGGCACTGTGACATGCACACATGGACCCCACCCCGCAAGCGCATGCACACTCACACAAAGAAATCTCAAATCAGGTGCCTTTTCTTTTCTTTTCTTTTCTTTTCTTTTCTTTT
>NC_034599.1:22012241-22019922 GCF_900095145.1 Mus pahari
CTGGAACTCACTCTGTAGACCAGGCTGGCCTCGAACTCAGAAATCCACCTGCCTCTGCCTCCCAAGTGCTGGGATTAAAGGCGTGCGCCATCACGTCCGGTCGTCAGGTGCCTTTTCTAAGTACTTCAAAATTCTCTTGCCACTTCTAAAGAAGCCTACTTTGCTTGCCTTGGTATTACTGCCTCCTGAAAAAGGCGGCACAGGTACATGCAAAATATACATTCTGATTAAGATGGTGGCAAATTCTTCACTGGATTTCATGTTCCTGTCACGCTCCCCGACTCCATTGAGAATGCGGGCCCAAGGGAAGGCATGAACAGCATACAAATGAAATGCAGGCCCTAGGTAACTTACCTGGCTTCTAGCTAGAGGTGCTCCAAACTGCTTCCGGACCTTGAGGTGCTCTTGGGTAAGGGTAACTGAAGCATGAGCGGCTCCCAGAGAGCAGGATGCTGGAGAGCAAGAGTCACGACTTCAGCTGTGCCTGAACGGCAGTTGCTAGCCCCAGCCCCTGCCTTCCCTCCCCGCCTCCTTTCTGGCCTCACCAACATTGATCCTTCCACCGTTCAGTCCTTTCATGGCGATGAGAAAGCCCTGCCCCTCGCTCCCAATCCTGTTGGCCACGGGGACAGCACAGTCTTCAAAGATCACAGCTCGGGTTGGCTGCGAGTTCCACCCCACCTGGCAAAAATCAGGGTCTTGGTGGCTGCCCTACGATTTCCCCAAGCAGGGAGACCTTCCCTGTGAACAGAAGCTTGTAATGTATAGGTTCCAGCAACATGACACTTAGACCCATAGGAACATAAAACAAAGGAAAAAGTTTAGATGTACAGGTTTGTCAATACTTAGAAAGATGCTTATTTCAAGTAAGCAATGTTTTGTTTCAACCTGGACTTCGTCTCCAGTCCAGGCTGACTGCAGTGCGTTCTTCCTGCCTTAGGCTCCCAAGTGCCAGGATTACAGCCAGGCCTGGCTAACACAGACGAACACAGAGCACAAATTGACTGTGTGCACTCTGTTTATGAATATCACTCAGGGCTTGTAGGAGCAGGACCAGATCCGTCCTTATTTTCAGTGCCTCTGAGTACAACTTCCATGAGAAATTATTTGGAAATTTTACTTTTAAAGGTCTTGTGAACAATAACCACATATCTCTTTCATATGATTTGTGTCCCCAAAAGGTACTATATTGAAACAAGGTAAATGACATGCAATGTCCTGGAGAGCCCTAGTCTAGCATTAAGCTGCAGTGAGACCCAGTACTGTGACATCAACTCACAAGAGCCAATTATGCACTGTTTTTTTCTAAATCAGCATTCCATAGTCTTGCAAAAGTGGTGTGAAATCAGCCATGAATTGGCAAATGTCACAAATAAGAGTTTTTTTGTTTTGTTTCTCCAAGAAAATTGGCTTACTAGAACATCATTGGATATGTCAGATTAAGCTCAGAGAAAAACCAGAACAGTTGAAATGTAACCTCTGACATAGAACCTGGTTATAATTTTTATCTTTGGACAAGTCACTTGACATCTTGGGACATTTGTTTCCTTGCATAAAAGTACAACTGCTGGACTAGAAAGTTAGTAGATCCTGTTAGCAAAGTCTCACGTTGATGTTTCATATATAAAGAGTTAAAGCCCATCAGCTCCTCATTAAGGTACTCAGAAACTCAAAGGAACTTCAGGTTCAACAAGGCAGCCCGTGGAAACCGTGAACTACATACATATAATACTCGAGTTCCCTCCTACCTAGAAAACACTGTTTTTTACATCATTTCCTAACATAAACCCTTCTAGCCAAGCATGGTGGTGCCTGCTTACAAAACTAGCACTGGAAACACATTGGCAGGAGGATCAAGCGTTCAAGGTGAGCATTATTACAAAGTAAGTCTGAGGTCAGTCTGGGCTAAAGAGATCCAGTCTGAGAAAACCAAAACCAAATAAACTGCAACCAAATTTGCTCTCTCTTAAACTTTTCTAGTCTCTGCCAAACACCTGAAATTTCCCAGTACTGCCCAGTAAGATGGCTACCTCTGCATCTCATTCTGTCAAATCAAATACAGACACCTGAAAGCAAGAATGTATCTGAAATCCTGACCTTAAGAATGTCTAATGATGCTGGGCAGTGGTGGTCCATGCCTTTAATCCTAGTACGCGGGAGGCAAAGGGAGGTGGAGCTCTGAGTTGGAGGTCATGTTGATCTACAGAATGAGTTCCAGGGCAGTTAGAGCTACACAGGGAAACCCTGTCTACAAAAAAAATTCTAATCATTAAATAAACAAACTATGGGGGAGGGTATAGGGGACTTTCGGGATAGCATTTGAAATGTAAATGAAGAAAATATCTAATAAAAATTGAAAAAAAAAGAAACAAACTACAAATTGCTGCTGCATTCTCATACCTGTGATGTCTTTATTT
The DNA here is from genome assembly GCF_900095145.1 of Mus pahari. NCBI lineage: Eukaryota > Metazoa > Chordata > Mammalia > Rodentia > Muridae > Mus > Mus pahari. The sequence goes on from NC_034599.1 coordinate 22,014,659, forward strand.
TAAAAAATACTTATTTTCATGATTCAGTGGGTAAAAATACCTGTCATACAAGCAAATGGGCCTCAGTTTACATCCCTAGTCCCCAAATAGAAAGCCAGGAGTTACTGCACAAACATCTGCAACTGCTTTGTGTGTGTTTGTGTGTCCATGTGTGTGTGTGTGTGCGCGTGTGTAAATGGAGCACAAAAAGAGGAAGATTCCCAGGGCTCATTGTCCAGCCAGACCAGCTAATTCATGTCTGTTAGATTCAGTTAGAGATTGTCTCAAACAGAGAGAGAGAGAGAGAGAGAGAGAGAGAGAGAGAGAGAGAGAGAGAGAGAGAGAGAACTTTGAATCTGAATAACCCCCACAGACTCATATCTCAATCTTGGTCAGTAGTAGTTGGTGGCCTTGTTGGAGGAGGTGTATCACTGGAGGGGTTGGCCCTGAAGTTCTAAAAGCCTAGGTCATTCCTAGTTAGCCCTCTCTTTGCCTTTTGCCTGTGGACCAGAACTTCATGACTGTCATGGACTCTAACCCCACCAGAACTGTGAGCCCCAAATGAAATGCTGTCTTTTATAAGCTGCCTTGGTTGTGGTGACTGCTCACCACAATAGAAAGGAACGGAGACAACACCAAAGCCAATCTCAGCCTCCAGATGCAGGTACACAAGCATGCGCACGTGCCCACACACCAGCATTCTACTTTTTGTCCCTATGTGGACAGAAGCATTCTAATGACCCTGGAAAGCTGTAGGGGCCGGGGAAGGGGGCAAACGACCCTCTGCCTTAGGGAAGACGTGCAAGCCTCGGCTCTGGTGCAGCCCAGCCCTGCTCAGATCTTTTACTCCTCTGCACACTGTTCTTACTTCCAGACCTCCATTCTTCCATAGAACTAAATCGAAGAAAAGGAAATAGCTATCCTCCTGGAAAGTCAATACAAAGTGGAGGCTAAAAAGTCTCGAAACTATTGTCAACAGCCTAACCGAAAGAATTCAGTGCCTTCCCTGCTTATTGCAACCCTACCTATACACATTTTTTTTTCTTCTGCAGAGAGGCAAACTATTTTGTTGTTATTGTAAGTTTGGGTGTGTATGTATCACAAGTAGCCCAAGCAGGGCTAGTACTTGCAATCTTAGCCCCAGATTTCAGAATGCTGGATGTATACACCACCATGCCCAGTTGTAGAGATTTTATACAGCTAAAGCTGTGTGTGATTTTAAGTCCAAACGGGGCCAGGAATGACTAAGGGCTCTGCATCCTCCCAGGAGACAGCAGTAGCTTTGAACACTGAGTCATCTAATAAATGCCTGCGGTGCTACAAAAGTGCAGAGGCACTAAACCCATAACCCATTGGCAACTGTGAGGGCCAGAAAGCATCATAAAGAACAATGAGGAAACCCCAGAAGATTTGGAGGAATTCAAGGGTTATTTTACACCTGCCTTACCTTCAAAAGCCCTGATCTAAGGGCAACAACTGTACTCCTGTTTTGATCACCTAAAAAACCCTCAATGTGGGCTGGTGAGAAGGCTCAGCGGTTAAGAGCGCTGACTGCTCTTCCAAAGGTTCTGAGTTCAAATCCCAGTAACCACATGGTGGCTCACAACCATCCGTAACAAAATCTGATGCCCTCCTCTGGAGTGTCTGAAGATAGCTACAGTGTACAGTATAATAAATAAATATTCAAAAAAAAAAAAAAACAAAAAAAACAAACCACAATGTGTCCTAAATTATCAGCAATTACATTATTAAATGTTTCCTATTCACAGCCTGCATGTAGGGTTTAAGTGAGATTATCCTTGCCTACATAGTGAGAATAGCCAGGTTTACATAGTAAGACCCTGCCTTAAAACAACAGTAACAATAAAACTAAAGAAGACCCTGACCAAAACATAAGGTGAACACCTGAGGAGGCTATCAAGCATCAACTCCTCTCCAACATATGCATATAAACATATAGCACAGACATACCAAGAGAAAAATAAACACAGGGCAAAAGCAGACACAGAAAAAAAGATAATTTAAATAGTCCGCAGCTTATGAAACCAGCTGGCAAACTTGTCATTTCCCCAGGGGCCTGCTTCTTTAGCAGTGACTTCTGTTTTGCTACATACCTGCTCATAAACCTTTTCTGTAAAAAAAGGGCAGGAATTGGTCTAACACATGGCAGAGACCCTTAACTAGAGTTGCTTACATTTGAGTAGACACTCACCTTCTTCTCCTTCTTGCCAAAGCTGAGGCCAGGGGTTCCTTTCTCAACAACTATGCAGGAGATACCTTTGGGGCCAGATCCACCAGTTCGGCACATGACCACATAGATGTCTGACTCACCTCCCCCACTGATAAAGGCCTGTGGGCACAAAGAGGCTATATGAGAGTCAGAAAATGTAGAGTTTTAAGCCATCTGGCATCTGGAAAAAACACTGGGACAATCCCAACAACAGAACAAAGGCATAGTGCAGAGGGTAGGGTAAAGGGTACTTGTTCTGGCAATATTTACAAAATCAGGGATTTAGCTGATAACAATACAGAGGAGGGTACACCTCCCAGACCAAGTAAGCTGCCTACCCAGACCTCTTCTACCCTATCTGTGCACCCTCCTGATGTTTCTCCAATCTCCCTGCCCTCCTCATTGCCATATCCCAGCCACCAACTCAGGTGTGGACTCTGCTGGACCAGAGGCCACACCAGCCACAAGAACTCCAGAAGGCCTCCTGAAGACCTCCTTCACTCTCTGGATGCTCCCACCCCAAGCACTATCCCCAAAGTTCCCTTTCTCTAACCCCAGAGGAAACTCCCTCCTAACAAGATAAGATGAGATGAGATGTGATGAAATAAGAGGTAATTCAAGGACTGCTAGGTCAAGACAGATATAAAAAGAAATTAAAGACTTAGAATTCAATGAAAATGAATGTACAACATACTCAAACTTATGGGACACAATGAAAGAAATGCTAAGAGGAAAGTTTTTATCACTTAAGTACCTACATAAAGAAATTGGAGGGGCTAGACAGATGGCTCAGCAGTTAAGAACACTGGTTGCTTTACTAGAGAAACTGAGTTCAATTCCCAGCACCCACGTAGCAGGTCACAACCATATATAATGGGATCTGATGCCATTTTCTGGCACACAGGTGTACATACAGATAGAGTACTCACACACATAAAATAAACAAATCTTAAAAAAGAAAAAAATTGGAGAGATTTTATACTAGCAACTTAACAGCAAATACAGTTGGTTCTTTGAGAAAGTCAACAAGACAGACAAACCCTTACTCAAACTAACTAAAAGAAGGACAGAGAAAATTCAGATTAACAAATTAGAAACGAAGAGGGGACACAACAACAGACACCAAGGAAATTTAAAGAATCATTAGGTAATATTTTAAAAACTTGTACTCGACAGGCAGTGGTGGCACATGCCTTTAATCCCAGCACCTGGGAGGCAGAGACAGGCAGATTTCTGAGTTCAAGGCCAGCCTGGTCTACAGAGTGAGTTCCAGGACAGCCAGGGCTACACAGAGAAACCCTGTCTCGAAAAAACAAAAGACAAAAAACAAAACCCCTGGTGATGGTTTGTATAATCTTGGACCAGGGAGTGGCACCATTTAGAGGTGTGGCCTTGTTGGAATAGGTGTGACCTGGTTGGAATAGGTGTGTCACTGTGGGTGTGGGCTTAAGATCCTCACCCTAGTTGCCTGGAAGTCAGTCTTCCACTAGCTGACTTTGGATGAAGACGTAGAACTCTCAGCTCTGCCTGCGCCATGCCTGTCTGGATACTGCCATGCTCCACCTTGATGATAATGGACTGAACCTCTGAACCTGTAAGCCAGCCCCAATTAAATGTTTTTATAAGACTTGCCTTGGTCATGGTGTCTGTTCACAGCAGTAAAACCCTAACCGAGACACCCCTGTACTCTACAAAATTGAAATTTTTAAAAGGGATAATTTTCTAGATAGATACCACTTACCAATACTCTTCAAATTCTTTCACAAAATAGAAAGACACATCACATTCTTTAAGCTAGCTACTAAGGTCTATTCCTTACTTCCTCTTAAGGCTGACTACCAGGAATAAAAGCCCCCTTTGGTTTATTAATTAACATGCCCAATTAAAATTAAATACTTCATCTGTGGAGGTTTGAAAAGCCCCACAGACTTTGAATGCTTGGCCCACAGGGAATGGCACTGTTAGGAGGTGTGGCCTTATGGGACGATGTGTGGCCTTGTTAGAGGAAATGTGTCACTGTGGAAGCAGACTTTGAGGTCCTATATGTGTAAGCTACACCCAGGATGACACACACAATATCTCCTTGCTGCCTGCAGATATAGATACAGAACACTCAACTCCTTCTTCAGCATCATGTCTGCCTTCTTTCCCCTTGTACCTTTATAAACTGCCATTTTCTTATGTCCCATGTCTATCTCCTCTCTATCCAGAGGCAATCCTCTGTCCTCTGGACAAATGTTCCTCCTCCCTCTCCTTTGTTTCCTTGTCCCTTATCCCCTATCCCTCTGGGGCAAATAAATCTTTGTGCTGGAAACCTGGTCTTAGAATTCCCAAGCTTATATTTTTCCTAACACTGATAGTATACATAAGCAACTCAAAAACTCAACCAGGAAACTCATACAGCTGATAAACACCTTCAGCAAAGTGGCTAGATAGAAGATTAACTCAAAACCAACCATACAAAAAATTCAGCAGCCCTCCTAGATACAAATGGCATATGGAGTGAGGAAAAAAAAATCAAAGAAAAAAGAAAAAAAACCAAAACACCCTTCACAATAGCCACAAACAATATAAAAATATCTTTGGGTAACCCTAACCAAACAAGTGAAATACTTAGATGACAAAAACTTCAAGTGTTTGAAGAAACTGAAGAAGATATCAGAAGGTGGAAAGCTCTTCCCTGCTCATGGATCAGTAGAACTAACATAGTAACTATCCTACCAAAAGCAATCTACAGACTAAACGCAATCCCCAACAAAATTACAACACAATTCTTTATAGACCTGAAGAACCATATTCAACCTCATATAGAAAAACAAAACACTCAGGATAGCTAAAACAATCCTGAATAATAAAAGAACATCTGGAGATATCACCATCCCTGATTGCAAGCTATACTACAGAGTTATAGTAATAAAACTGGTGCTGGGCGTGGTGGCGCACGCCTTTAATCCCAGCATTCGGGAGGCAGAGGCAGGCGGATTTCTGAGTTCGAGGCTAGCCTGGTCTACAAAGTGAGTTCCAGGACAGCCAGGGCTATACAGAGAAACCCTGT
>NC_034599.1:22019937-22023935 GCF_900095145.1 Mus pahari
TTTTTTTGGTTTTTTGAGACAGGATTTCTCTGTATAGCCCTGGCTGTCCTGGAACTCACTCTGTAGACCAGGCTGGGCTCGAACTCAGAAATCTGCCTGCCTCTGCAAGTGCTGGGATTAAAGGCATGAGGAAACCTGATTCTGTATAAAGAAGACAGAAATACACAATGAAAAAAAACTTCAACAAATGTGCTGGTCTAACTGGATGTCTGCACGTAAAAAAAATGTAATAGATCCATATTTATCACCCTACACAAAACTCAAATCAATGAACTCAACATAAAATCATATAAACTGAACCTGATTGAAAAGAAAGTAAGGAATAGCCTTGAACATGTTGGCAAACAAGACAACTTTCTAAACAGAACAGCAACAACACAGGCACTAAGATCAATAATTAATACATGGATCTCATGAAACTGAAAAGCTTCTATAAGGCAAAAGACAACATGAAAAGGACAAAACGGCACCCTACAAAATGGAAAAGAATTTTCATTAACTCCACATTGAACACAGGGCTAAATTCCAAAGTATATAAAGAATTCAAGAGGGCTGGAGAGATGGCTCAGCAGGTAAGAGCACTGACTGCTCTTCCAAAGGTCCCGAGTTCAAATCCCAGCAACCACAGACAGACATTAGGCAGAGCTGGAGGAAGGACTGTAGGAGCCAAAGGTGTTGAGGACACCAGGAGAACATGGCCCACAGAATCAAGTGAGCCAGGCTCATAGAAGCTCACAGAGACTGAAGTGCCGATCACGAAGCCTATATGGATCTATGCTACATCCTCTGCAAATGTTATAGTTATTTAGCTTGGGGGTCTTGTGGGAGTCCTAACAGTAGGGGTGAGGGTGGCTCTGACTTTTCCCTGTTCTTGGGACCCTTTCCTCCTATTGAGTTCCCTCCTTCAGCCTTGAACTGAGGGTTTGTACTCTTTTTGCATCTTGTTATGCTGTGTTCAGCTGATTGCCTGCCTATTCTCCTCTTATGGACAAAAAGAGAAAGGGATTTAGGGCAGAGGGGTGAGATGGCAGTGGTTTGGGGGAGAAGATGGAACAGAACTGGGAGGAGTGGAGGAATGTGGTCCAATGTACTGAGCCAAGAGTGAGTGGCTCTTCCCAATGAGAACTGCTACATAGAAATTGTAACTGAGACTCAAGGAACCGAGGGATGTTAGGAGGCATCTGAGAGCACACACTCTTACCTTGGAACCATTGAGGATGTAATGATCTCCTTGTCGTTTAGCTGAGGTCAGAAGAGATGCAGCATCACTCCCACTGCCTGAGACAGGGGTCAAAGGGGAACAGATGGAAGGAAGTCAGTGATGTCATAGGAGCTCAGCAGGGTCCCACATCCGAGCAGGTCTTCCTAAGAGTCTATCGTGTATTGCTTTAAAACCCACACGACCAAGAAATTCTCATGCTGGGTAAAAACCGCTTACACCAAGCAGTCCACTGCCTCTCTACCAAAGCAGCCAACAGTGGTCTGCAGCCTGGAAGAACTCTAACCTAAAGACTCTGGTCCTAAGACAAGTGCCCTGACTATTCCACAACCAAACAGCATTGTAAACCATATTATGTGCCAACAGATGAGGTTGCTTGGTCAGTGACCGCACAGGTCCCACTTAGCTCCTTGTTAGGTCTCACTTGCAGGGAGGACAAACGCACCTGGTTCAGTGAGGCAGTAGGAAGCAAACTTCTCCATGGTACACAGCGGTGGGCAAAATTTGTGCCTCTGTTCCTCATTTCCAAAGCTATCAATCATCCAGGCACACATGCTGATAGGTGCACCAAGAAGAAGAGCCATCGACAGAAATAAAGACAGACAAGAAAATTGGGAGGTTGGGGGTGGGGAGAGAAACGAAGGACAACAAGGCAGAATGGAAGCAGGAAAGAGTGGGAAGGGAAAAGAGACAAATGAGATGACACAACTTGGAAGGAAGGGGCTGGTCTAAAAACATCCCTGGAATTTATACCAGAGGCCCAGGTGCTTCTCAGATAAGCAAGTCCTAAAAATCAGAGACAAACGTATTTCCTATTACTTTCTCAAATTACTGGAGGTCTCAGCTATAGACTGAGGACAACTAGAGAAGTCTATGCCAAAACTATAATTTGAGAGAACCAATTCTTTAAGTACTACCATAGAAGGCAACAGAACCAAATCCAACAGGCAGCAGCAGACCTGCTGTGTAGCAATAACAGTTTAGTTTCCCAAGTACAATCAGCCCACTGTGACTCATCTTTTTCTCAGTGAAGTTTCCCTACCATCCTGTGTGAGCACAGGCCTTCACCATGCTTTTAGACACGGATGCTCACTTGTGGATGCTTATATAGGCAGTGGTGCTGGTGCAGCCTGTGGCCAAGGCTTCAAAGATGACAGAAGTATCAAGGCGAGACAGTCCAGATCCACCCACATCTGTTCGCACATAGATCCCCCCAAATCCCAGCTGTGCAGCCTTCCGCATCACATCCACAGGGAACAGCTCCTGCATAGATAGCAAAGAGAGCAAGTGGTCAGAGATCAATTCTGAGACAGGTGTTCCTTTAGAGGGGACAATGAAGAATGCCCTTGTTATTTTATAGTAGCATCAATGTTTGCCAAATTTTCTTCTACAGAATTGCTTTAATTTTAGGTATGTCTAAGTGTCTGTCCAATTAAATAAGAAAAGGGGCATCTAGTACATCCGGGATGACTTCCAAGAAAGGAGTAATTTACTGTCCTAGTCAGTAATGAAACAGAATGACCAAAAGCAACTTAGAGAGGAAAGAGTTATTTCACTCATGCTTCCATGTAACAGCTCACCATCAAAAGCAGTGAGGGCAGAGCCTCAAGAGGCCAGAAACCTGGAGGGAGAAGCTGAAGCAGAGGCCATGGAGGAGTGCTGCTTACTGGCTTGCTCAGTTTGCTTTCTTATAGAACCAAGAACTACCAGTCCAGAGGTGACCCACTCACAATTGGCTGTGCCCTCCCTCATAAATCACTAATTAAGAAAATACCCTACAGGCTTGACTACAGCCCCATCTTATGGAAACATTTTCTCATTTGAGGCTCCCTCCTCTCTGATGATTACAGCTGTGTCAAGCTCACACAAAACTATCCAGCACATCTATCACCAGGCTCCACACTTGCAGGAGAGTTGGAGGGGAGAAAGCAGACACTGGGCGGCTAGGACGGTAGAGAGGTAAGTCATTGTATGCAGCATCTGTTGGAATATCTAGCAAGGAGAACACTCTTACCTTCTGATCCCATTCTGCCATATTGGGAGCCATTTCCCGAGCAGCAAAGTCAAAGGCCACTTTCTGAAATCCTTTCTGTTCTTCATTTAGTCCCAAGGAAGCTGTGAACAGGACCAGACACAATCAATTCTAGGATGGAAATGACAGAAGAATTTCACTAATAAGGAGTGCCTCAAAGCTAAGAGTGGATCTACTAAAGCATTTCCTAGACTCATCCTAGACAACAGTAAGAGAATGGTGCCACCTACTAAGTGTTTCATTGTTTTTGATTTTGAGATAAGGTATTATGATCTAGTCCAGGCTGGCCTTGAACTCCCGACCATCCTGCCTCTGCTATCCTAGCGCTGAGCTAGGATCATTACCAGCTTCCCAGGTGGAGAAGGGACCGTTCTAGCACTTACTCATATTATCCTAAGATAAAACATAGCTACTCCCAGACAACTCTTCCTTGGTTCCTTGGTAAGACAGAGTTATAGCTAAATAGGTAGAGGCCTCAGGGAACACAACAGGAAAAACCAGGATGCATGAAACACTAGCCACAAAAACACTCCTAACTTCTGATCCCACTCTGCCACACTGAGAAACATTTCTGGGAAGAGCAGGAGACATAAAGATACCAACTCACCAAGTTCCATCACTCACCAAACTCCATCACTATTCCTCTCAAACAAGGGATTTATTTATTTATTTATTCATTCTCTCTCTCTCTCTCTCTCTCTCTCTCTCTCTCTCTCTCTCTCTCTCTCTGTGTGTGTGTGTGTGTGT
>NC_034599.1:22024280-22041482 GCF_900095145.1 Mus pahari
AAAAAAAAAAACAAAACAAAACCAGTTGCTCTCGTGTGCCATGTTTTCCGATGGGATGTCCTAGTTTCTCTGCAAACATTCCTTGGAAAATTCCCATCCTCTTTCTGCATATTTGGCAGCAGCCACTGTTTCCACCAACACATTCACTTTGTAACATCGATTGAGAAATCATAATCTGTATACATTGGCTTACTTTCCTACCAAGGATGCAATGGAATAATATGGGCATACAACATGTGGATAACACTGATTTAAAACAAAAACAAAACCTTTCTTATGTTGAAACACAGTTAAGTTGAATTCTTAGAAAGTTTCCTGTCTTAACTACTATGATATGACTCAGTACCTGCTTCATTTCTTGGACTGAGATAAATGAAACTTAAGAGAATGAACTGTAAAGTAATGATGTTAAATAGGATAGACGGATGGGAAATTTTTCTAGAAACTCCTACAATGCACAAAGACTCCATTGTAACAGAATCTCTGCAGAGGAAATGGTGGAAGACGCTACCTAACTATACAACATAAGTAACCTGGTCCCCTAGCAGTAAAACACAGAACTGAATTTTTACAAACATTCTCAAAGACCACATTCAGTAAGGAAGGTAGGATTGAATTGGAAAACAAGATTGTCAGGAAAGCCTAGAGTATTTTCCATACTTTATAAGATAAAGCAGATTTCCAGAGACAAGGCAGACACTAAAAGCAAAGAACTTAGGCAAAACTGTGCTGCTGCAAACCAAGCTGTTGAGCTCTGGCTCCGGAGTAGTGGTACACACCTAATTCCAGCACGTGGGGGCAGAGACAGGAGACAGAGGAAGGAGGACCTGTGTGAGTTTGAGGCCAGCCTGGTCTACATACTGAGTTCCAGAACAGCTGTGTAGAGAGACCCTATCTAAAAAATAATGATAAAAATTAAAACATAAAATAATTATTTCAGTGACTCGGTGACTTTTCCAAATTTAGTGTTACAGCCCACTATAAAGTGAGGCTGCATTAGACAATGGACAAAACTTCCTCATCTGTGAAATGATGAAATTACATATACAACAAGTATATGTACTGCTCATAATAAAGTAAATCTTAATTCTCTTAAATGATTTTACCTTAAAATATGCAATGAACAGCCAGACATGTGGCTCATGTTTCAAGTTTAAAATAAGTATATCCAGAACTACAAAGTTCCAAGCCAGCTTGAACTACCAAGTGAGACAATAAAAAAATCCCCAACAAAAAACTCAAAACAAACCAACAAAACCATTTATAGCTGTGGTACTAGTCATCAATCAGTTTTGTAGTGCTGGGATTAAATCTAGAACCTTGCATAGGCTCAAGTGAGCAACCACTGAGTACTGAGGTTTAGTCTGCTGCTGTGTACTGTTGTAAAAACCTGCTTCCCTGGCATACCTTCCCTGGCATACCTGGAGCCATTTTGCTTCAGGCCTGCCAGCCATCCCATGTTGCTGGTATAAAAAGAAAAGGAAAGAGAAAAAAAAAAAAAAAAAGAAAGAAAGAAAGAAAAAAGGAAGAAAGCAGCCTGACTATAGATAGAGGAAAATAGTTTGGCTCCGAGCAAGGTTAGACATATCCTTTTATGAGACTATCTTAGTTAGGGTTTTATTGCTGTGAAGCCAAGACAACTCATTTAAGAGACAACATTGCATTTGTTTCAGAGGTTTAGTTCATTATCATCATGGCGGGAAGCATGGCAGTGTCCATGCAGGCAAGGTGCTGGAGAAGCAGCTAAGAGTTCTACATCTTGCTCTGAAGGCAAGGGGGGGGAGGGGGAGACTGACAAAGAGTCCACACTGGGTGGTGCTAGAGCACGAGGACTCCTCAAAGCCCACCTCCACTGCGACTCACTTCCTCCAATAAGGCCATACCTTCTACTAGTAGCACTTCCCATTGGCCAAGTGTATTCAAACCAGCACAGCGACTTATGACTCTTTTGGGGAATTCTCTAGCCATGGTCTTCACTCAGAGCCATGTTGGATTTCCCAACTATGGCCTTCATTCAGAGCCAAGCCAGATAAAGGTTAGTCTGGATTGTTATATCTAAACTACTAAAAACCTTGGAAAAAGGCCAACCACCGGCATCTGCTTAGTTTGTTGGTTTTTTTTTCCCCTATATCAAGTGACCCTGGACAATGCACAGGAACGCAGCTTTCAGCTCTTGCCCTGATCAATCAGTCTTTATATGTGTGTTCAATAATCTACCCCTTCCTGTCTGGCTGGGATTGGTGTTTGTGTGGTTTGTAGGGTGACTCCTGGCCCCCAACGTTGCAATGGCTAAATCATGTATCCCAAGGTCATGTTGCCTCAAGAGAATTCTCTCACGTAGGCCAGCTTTTGTTGTGCAAGCCTTGCTCCTTAATTTAAAGCTATTGGTTGAATAAAGATGTCTACAGCCTTTAGCTGGGTAGAAGAGAGGAGGGCGGAGCTTCAGTTCCCAGGGTTCCCAGGCTTGGGGTTTGAGGCACAGATGAAGAGAGGGAGAGAGGGAGCCAGGAGAGAAAGGAAGAAAACCTATGCTGTAGGAGGATTGTGAGCCTATAACCTGTTGGAATAGGAGTAGCCCAGGCAAAACATGGCAAGCTATATCTTGGGGTTATTGACAGGGAAGCAGACAAAATAGCATAGAAGGTTGATACCTGCCCAGCTCCAGTACTTTTAAGGCTTATTAAAAACCTTAATATTTATTAAGGTCTTGTGTCATTTATTTGGGAACTAAATGATCTAAGGTGGGTAAGAAATCCCCAATTAATGTTTACTATACAACTAAGCGCCCCAGCTCACCCACTATCGTGGCACACAAATCTACAAGTAGAGAAGTATCCTGAACAACTGAAAAAATAATTTTTCAGTTGTTCAGACAGGATCTCATATAGTCAGGGTTGGCCTTCATCTTTGTATGTAACTGAGGCTGGACTTGAGCCCCTGATCCTCCGGCCTACTCATCACAAGTGCTGGAATTATAGTCATATGCCACCATGGCAGGTCTGGCAGGCAGAGTTAATACTGGGGCTGGAACCCAGGGCTGCATGAATGAAAACACTAGGCAAGCATTCAAGCTGACTGAGCTAGATCCCCAGCTCCAACACTTCGTTAAAAACAGTGAAAGAGAGCTAGCTGAATGCTGGTGGTGCAGCCTTTAATCCCAGTGCTTGGGAGACAGCGGCACCGGTGATCTCTCCTGAGTTCAAGGCCAGCCTGGTCTACAAAGCTAGCTCCAGAACTGTCATGGCTGCACAAACAAAGCCTGTCTCACACATCTTAGTTGCCCAAGTCAAAACCACAATCTATAGTGTTCATTTGTTACTGGGACAAACTCTTTCCTAACTTTAGTATCAAACTGTGCTATCTCGTTTACTTAGTTCTAGTTCTAGGTGCCTACGTAGGGCAGTAACTCTTAAAACTGGTGGTTTTCAAAAAAAAAAAAAAAAAAAAAGTCTATGCCTCAATATACTTCATAAGTCTGTTCTTAATTGTCGATGCCCTACTGCCATAAGCAATGGATACTTATTTTAAAAAATATTTACAATTATTTTTAAAATTGTTTCAGAAGAAAAGGTGTTTCTGTTTTTTTATTTGGTATTTTAAGTGATTGACAAATCTAAAATAATGGCTTGGTTTGCGTGGGTGGCAAACCCTCCCAGTTACATGCAAGTTTTCTGCCAGGTTCCTAAACAATCAGTTTGTAATCTCAGATAGGGTTTCTCAATCGCGGTTATCTTTCTTTTTCCTGCAGCAGTTTCTACAGTATGAGTGTTTTCAGGTTATAAGTTACGAAATCTATACTTATGAGCAAAACATATGGTATAACCTGGAGCTTTTCATCTATCTCTACCAGCGCTCATATACTTAGCTCTTTCTACTTTGGGAATCTATTGCCAAAGTCACACGTTCCTTCATCTTTATAAAGCATGGGCGGGGGACAGGCAACTGGACTGGACTGAGCGCCGGTCACAGGGACCACCCAGAGCTGGTCCCGAGAGTAGATCCTGGGTTACGGGAGAAAGCCAGTTCGTGGAACAGGACTGGACGGGGAGAGAGAAGTGGGTCCCGGACGGGCAGAGTCAGAGGATGAAGTGAGTCCGTCAAAGGACCCCGAGAGGGATCGGTGTGTCAGAAGAAGCCCAGAGCCACCAAGTGGCTGGGAACTCGGGCCGGCTCAGATGCCCACCGAAGTCCCACTCTCCCCTCGCCTAGACGAGCCTTACGATCGATGCAGAAGGTGATGCTCCGGTGGTCGGTCTGAGTCAGTGACTTGAGTGCGGCGCGCAGGCAGCCAAAGCGCCGGAAGCCAGACCGCAACATCGCCATGTAAACTTCCAATCTCAGACCCCAGGCCTCTTAGCCCAGGCCAGAACTAGCTGTCGCGACCCTCCCCCGTGAGACTCTGGGAGTTGTAGTCCATCAAGCCCTTGAAGCAGGGCTCCAATAGGATGATTACTGGCGTTCTGAAACTACAGTTCCCAGAGATCGTCGGGGCGGCGCCTCTGAGACGCGTCTTCTACTAAACCGGTCCGGGCACGCCAGTCGCCTCAAGGCTTTCAGATTAGCCTGGCAGTGCTTCAGAAGTTTGGGTGGTGTGTTGAATGAATGGTGGTGGGTAAAGCCGAATTAGGGAGGGACTCGGGAGAGTTTCGGGGTAGATTACGAGAGAAGGAAAGGGCTTAGATAACGAGAGAGGGCTTAGAATGACTTAATCATGACTTTTCTTCATAAGTCCCAGGCCCTTTAGGCTTTCTTGCCTCCATCTTGCACCGTGCAGGTTTTGGAAGACAAGAGCTGCTTCTTCCCCGTCTGGTTAGCTTCAGCCTCCTACCGAGAGGCCATGCCGAGACCCCGGAAGAGGCAGACTGGGACTGCTGGTCCAGGTGAGCTGCACCGACGCTGCAAAAGGCAGCAGGTAAAGAACGTGTAGGGCAGGCGTTAGTTCCTTTTCCCGCTCCCCGGTTTGGAGACCTTGGGGGTTGTTGCTTATCGTCTTCTTTACTCTTTCTGCCAGAACTTCCACTTTCTGTCCCTTCCATTTATTTGTCCAATCAAAGAATAGCTATGAAGCACTGCATACATATACGGAACTGTGGTGACCCACGAATGTGGGAGACTGAGGCTGGAGGATTGCCTTGGGTTTAAGAGCAGCCTGGTACTACGTGAATACTACATAAGCAGGACCCTGTCTCCAAAGTGTGTGTGTGTGTGTGTGTGTGTGTGTGTGTAGATAGATATCCTTTACAACATAGGTGAAAACAGACCTTTTTTTAAAATTACATTTATTTACTTTTGTACGGTATGTGGGAACACACACACACACACTGATCAGAAGATAACTTGAATCAATCCCCCTTTTCCACTGTGGGAATCTCAGGGATTGAACTCAGGTCCTTAGGTTTTGTAAAAAAAAAAAAATAAATTGCCTTTACCAACTAAGCCACCTCGCCAACCCAATCGAGTGCAATAAGCCAGGCACGAAAGTCATGCATGATTTCATGTGAAATGTAAAAAAGCTGAAAGCTAGAAATCAAAGGGAGATCAGGGTTCAAGATCTTCTTTGACTTCATGTAGAGTTTGAGGCAAGCCTAGACCACGCAGGAGACCCCACCTTTCACACACACACCGTTTTCTTTTCCTAGGTCTTTATCTTAATCAGCCTGTCAATTTGGAATTGCTAAGTATCTGAGGATGACCTGAATTCCTGATCCTTCTGTCTCTACTCCCAAGTGCTTTGGTTCTAGGGTCTTTTTTAAATCACCAAAACCATTTATACTTACCCTTAAATTTTCTGAACTATGTGGCTTCAGAGGCTACCAAAATCCTAGACATAGTTGTTAAGACCCTGCAGCTATGCTTACAAGCCTCCTGCTCTAGGGCTTCTCTGTGGTCCTTATCTTGATTTTTATCAGATTTTATGTGTGTGCACCCTTGTGCTGGTGCTCTGGAGGGGGTTCTTTTATCATATGTGCCTGAGGGGATGACGTCAGGTCATGTGGCTTGGAAGTAAGTGCCTTTTCCTACTGACACACCAGTGTCTGGCCTCTGAATGCTTGCTCAATTTTATGTTAAACCCCTTTCCTGTTTTGAGACGGTAGCCCAGTCTGGCCTTGAATTTGTAGCAAGGCTCCTAGGAGTCTTGGGCTCTAAAGTTCTGTCATGAGCCAACACGCCCAGCTTAAAATCTTAAACTCTTAAGTTGGCTTCATTCTCTATGAAATTTTTTTCCCTGTGGTTTAAGAACCCCAGCTTGTGAGTTAAACTCAGGCTGTTGGAGGCAGCAGTTTTCCTGCTGCTGAAGGCAGTGCGCTGTACATTTAAGGGAAGTAGGAACAGTAGGGCCAAATTTGACAGCTCATATCTGATATCTCATCAAGATAATCATGTGTCCTAGGCCAGCCTGGTCAATAACCGGAGACTCACAGCTTTATAACAAATAAAAAGGTGTGATGGTTCCTACCTGTAATTCTAACACTTAGGAGTCTGAGGCAAGAGAGTGGCTGTAAATGGGAGGCCAGCCTGGGCTACAGGGTCTGAGACCCTATCTCAATATAAATAGATGCTTCAGGAAGTATATTCAAACCAATTTAGTATTAATGTATATATGTATGGAAACGCTGTATGGCAGCTGGTGCCTAGTAAATTCATACAATTCTTGATTTCTGTGTCAGTTAAAATTTAATAGAAAAGGGCAATTAATTGACTAAAAGGTGAGAACAGTGAAGATAAGATCCAGTTCCTTCTCTGAGGGAAACCGCAAACCTGTATGAGTGAAAGGTCCTGAAGACAGCTTTGGGACAGCAGGGAAGAGAATGGATCACAGGGAAGGCCTTGAGAGAGAAGCAGAATTTGAGCCCCGTCTTAAAAGAATAGGAAAGCTTTCTACTAACAAAATCCTCGAACTCAGAAAACATGTTTTTCCATTCACAAAAATGAATTCAGAAATTAAGCAGTAGCAGGCAGAAAGGGCCTCTTTTAGGAATGACAGGTTTCAACATATTGTGGCTGTTTAACCACATATATATGCCTGTTTTGTTTTTTAGGCCTCCAAGAGATAACCAAATAAGACAGGGCAGCTCTCACACCGAGGCTGGACAAGGCAGTGCGACAGGAGGAAAAAGTCCCAGGAGCAGGGAAAAGAGTCAGACACACCCGCTTCCAGTTAGGAGTCCCACAAAAGCACCGGGCTAACAGCATCACATACACAGAGGACCTGGTGCTGACCCATGCAGGCCCTGTTTGCTGCTTCAGTCTCTGAGCCCATATGCGCCCTGCTTAGTTGAATCAGTAGGCCTTTGTTCTCCTGGTGTCCTTCATCCCGACTCCTAGAATCTATTGCCCCCTCATCCTCAGGGTCCCCCTTGCTCTGAGGCAGGAACTCGATGGAAACTTCCAATTTTGACTTTCAACAAAACGTTTGGCTGTGGGTCTCTGTATCCCCTCCCATCTGCTGCCTTGGGGAAGCTGCACAGATGTTAACTGGACAAGGCACTGATCTGTGAGTGTAAGTGTGCTTGCTCTCAAGACAGCTGGGAAATTGTGCTAAGATTTGCTAGAGTGGCAGGCACCCATAATGATATCTAATGAAGACTGATATAGTTGCAAACTAAAATCCGAGGCAGTAAAGTGTAGGTTCAGACAGACTCAAGTGACAGCTGGGACTGAATTCATAGCTATGTTCTACCTCTCCGGATTGTGATCAGCAGCGCATTGTTCAGTTGGACAAAACACCTCATATGTCGTGTTGTGTGAACGAATCATTGAAACAATTTCAAATCGTGCTTCATTTCCTCACTGGAAAGAATAGCCTTATTGAAGGCACAGAACTGAGGTGGGGCACACTTATTACTACCAGTATTCTGATCTTAACTCTTCAAGGGTCCCTTTGTCTCATTGAGTAATCTAGAAGACATCCTTTAAGAATGTCTTCTCTTTTATGAATTAAATTTTACAGTTTCATAAATGTACAGAATGCAAACGGACCATTTCTTTAAGTAAATCTTGGGTTTTGGTTGGTTGGTTGGTTAGGTTTTTTGGATAGGATTTCTCTGTGTAGCTCAGGCTGTCTTAGAACTCACTCTATAGACTAGGCTGGCCTCAAACTCAACAATCCATGCCTGCCTCTGCCTCCTAAATGCTGGGATTGAAGGCGTGCACCACTATCACCCAGCAGCTTTTATTTATTTATGTTTGTTTGTTAGTTTTTGGTTTTCGAGTCAAGGTTTTTCTCTGTATAGCCCTGGCTGTCCTGGAACTCACTCTGTAGACCAGGCTGGCCTCGAACTCAGAAATCCGCCTGCCTCTGCCTCCCAAGTGCTGGGATTAAAGGTGTGCGCCACCACTGCCCGGCAACCCCAGCAGCTTTTAAAAGGTTTTAGTGTTTATTTTTTGTTTTATATGTATGGACCTTTTACCTGCATGTACGTCTGTCTATGTACCATGCTCATTCAGTACCTGCAGAGGCCAGGGAGTGTTGGATCCCTTGGGAATTGAATCCAAGGTTTTCAGAGTCTTAAGCAGAGCTATGTATCCAGCCCCAAGAACAGTCTTTCCCCGCCCTCTCCTATCTCTCTACTATGCCTATATCCTACACCTCTTGCTTGCAAACCCCACACTCACATCTATTCATTTTGCTTTGTGACCTACTGAGTTTAACCATCTATGAAGCCATGGGTTCAGAGCTGTCTATTAGAGACTGGTGTCTCAGCAGTGGCTACAAAACTCCAGTGACTCCCCCTCTCCTGGAAAATATCAGTAGCCAACAATTTTAGCAGTTGAGCTAGTGCCCCATGAGCTCCTCCCCCATTCATAAGTGACTGTTGATAGGACCAATCTTGAGTGGGCCCAGTACTCAAGGTAGCTGCAGTTGATGGTTTCAGTGGTTGTGTTGGGTCAAGAGGATGTCATTTTTGAGCCCCTGACATGCAGATATTGTGCAGTCTTCATAGAGAAGGTCAAGTTACTTTTCTATGGGACTGTGGTGCTGCAGCTAATGTTTTATAGAGTCTGAGCTGTGAGTTTAGGCATGACAGGAGTAAAGGTTTTTTCACAATGGGACACTGCCTCCCAGCATGGTGACAAGTGTCTACCTTTGCTTTCCTACTGCAGACAGGAAGCTATCCGGGAAACGTACTAAAACTGAAAACTCAGAAAGTACATCAGTCAAGCTAGAGAACTCCAGCCTTGAGAAGACGACAACCTTTGAAAATGGTGGCAAGAATTTAAGCAACTACTGGCTGATGAAGTCAGAGCCAGAAAGCCGGCTAGAGAATGGTATAGACATGAAGGTGAGGCTAGACCTGTATTCAGACATGCTGGTGAGATGGGTAGGTGGGTTAAGGAACTTACTGTACAAGTCGGATGACCTGGAACCCACAGTGAAGGGAGAACCAACTTCTGAAAGCTGTGCTCTGACACACATCCTCCCACACATCATACACACAGATAACTGCTACTAAAAGAACAGTGAATACAGTTTATCACAGAATTCAGACATCAGCTTCTCTCTAAGGAAATGGTTAAAAATGGAATTGGCATTACTGTCATTAACTTAAGGTTGATTAGCCCTTATCCAAAATTTTTGGGGCCAGAAGTGTTCTAGATTTTAAATGTTCTAGATTTTAAATATGAATATCCCTAGGCACTGTCCCAAATCTGAATACTTTAATAAAATACAAGACTGTTTGCATATTAGAATATTCCAGAGTATTTTGGATTTCAGATGTTAAGAGTAGGCATGTTCTGATCTTATTGTAGCTTGTTAAGCTGTGTTTGTTGGATATCCCTGGGAAGCCCGTTTTTTTCTGAGGGGCAGCAGAAGTGGGGTGGATCTGGGGTGGGGAAGACCACAGTTAGGATAAAATATATGAGAGAAGATTAAATAAAAAAAAAATTAGGTATGCCCAGCCTGTGTCTTGTGGATTTCCTATCTAGGCAAGGGTTGGCAGACTTTCTGCAAACAGCCAGAGAGGGTTATGGGTTTTATAGGCTATGTTGCAGTTCTGTCCCTGTAACAAGAAAGTGGCCACACACAATACATTAAAGGTAAAACTTTATTTATAAAATCAGGCATTTGGTTCAGTTTTCCATGTCAATCTTAGTTTGATTTTGCTGTTATGTGTTTTTAAGAAGATCTAACTATGTAGCCCAAGCTGGCCTCTTAACTTTTGAACTAGCCCAGGTTGCCCCTTGAATTTAAGATCCTCCTTGCACCCAGGTTTATGAGGGCTGGAATTAGAGGAGTGCACCCCCACACCTGGCCCTCCTTGGTTGGTTGATTTTTCTTACTGCTTGCCGTGCTCCTAGGTGTCTCCCTGACAAGTGTGGCTATGTATTCAGGTAATGAAGATAAGCAGATTTTAGTACTAGCTTGAAAAAAATAGAAATGTTAGAGAATTATGATACTTTAATAAGTGAAACACAGGGAACCAGCAGACTTTTATTATCCTGATTATCCATTCAACTAATTAATTAGCAAAGCTCACAATGCAAAACCCAAGACTACTTACACATTCAACACCAGTGCCTCCCTGAAACTAGTTTCTAGTAAACTACCTAGCTCCTTTATAGCCCAGCCCGTAGCACTTTTCAGGATTAAGGAGAGAACATCTTGTTTCCATAGAAGCTTACCGATTGGTCAATGACCTTTTAGTAATGAATGACTTGATTTTCTTTTGCCTAGTTCAGCATCGAGGATCTCAAAGCACAGCCCAAGCAGACAACTTGCTGGGATGGTGTTCGCAACTATCAGGTAAGGAAGTGAGGGCAGGAACCCTGACGCCCACGACACTAGGATACATGCCTGCCTCCTCCACCACAGTCTGCAGGAGCAGGGCCTTTTAGTCAATACTGCTTTTCCCTGAACTCTATCTGAAAATGTTTTCAGAAATATCATAATCACTGTGACAGCATGCAGTCTGCAAGTGGCTTAGTTCTGGCTAGTGTCCTGGAAGAAGGCTAGGACTCTGAACAAAGGGACAGATTTCTTTATGAATGGAGAGGAGCTGCAAAACAGAAACAAACATCTAATAAAAACAGACTTGCTTTCTTCCCGGCTGTTAAGTGGGTAGCCATTGTTTCTTCTTTGACACAGGCTCGGAACTTCCTCAGGGCCATGAAATTGGAGGATGAAGCCTTCTTCTACCATAGCAACTGCAAACAGCCAGGCATCGTTGGACTTATGAAGGTGAGATGCACACATCTGAGCCTGGATTCTTCCCTTGAGGGATTTATTTATGAAATAAATACAGCTTAAATAGGCAACAGCGACCTCACCCAGCCTGTCACAGCCAGTGAGGAAAAGTGCCCCGAGCATCCCCTGGGTGGCAGAGATTAGAATAGGAAGGCCGTCATTTCAGACCCTAGTACTGCTTGTCACTATCTGAGGTTTCCATCAAGTAGCTCCTCTTCACTAAGAGTTTCAGGATAAAACTGTGTGGAGTTGGGAGAAAATAAAAACATGTTTCCAACAGTTAAGTTAATCACCGAGTTTTAGAACATGATTGTGAAACCTTGGAAAACTCCTAGCTTTGCTTAGGCTGTTACTTCCAGAGTACCGCTGTCTCTGTGGCAAGGGAAATGATTAGAATGGGGAGGGGAGGAAGTCTGAGTTAGATGCATATTAAAATTTGGGCAGGGGCTGGTGAGATGGCTCAGCAGTTAAGAGCACAGGCTGTTCTTCCAGAGGTCCTGAGTTCAATTCCCAGCACCCATATGGCGGTTCACAACCATCTGTGATGGGATCTGATGCCCTCTTCTGGTTTGTCTGAAGACAGCAACAATGCACTCATGCATAAAAATAAATAAATCTTTAATTAAAAAAACACTTGGGCAGGGAGCTAAAATAACTGGATTTGGGTTTTTTTATTTTCAGATTGTAAAGGAGGCTTACCCAGACCATACACAGTTTGAGAAAAGTAATCCCCATTATGACCCATCCAGCAAAGAGGACAACCCTAAATGGTCGATGGTAATGACTGTTCTTGTTTCACAGGGCAGAGTGGACAAAAGGAGAAGAATGTGGGGTACTGTTAGGTCAAGGAGCACAGCCCAGCTCTCAGCTAGATGAAGTTTTGCTGAATTGGGATATTAGAACAGAACAGCCCTAATTATTGGCAACCCTAATGCCAGGCACCTTCTGCAAATAGCAAAAACTCTGGGTGGGCACAGAAGCAAGACTGTAGTCTTAGATACTTGGTGGGCTGAGGTTTGAAAATTGATTCAGCAACAGGAATTCAAGGACAGGCAAGCAACATAGTGGACCCATCCCTTAAAATTGGACAGAGTCTGGCTGAACATGTTTCTGTTCCTTTCAAATGCTGTCAAATAGGTGGATGTACAGTTTGTTCGAATGATGAAGCGTTTCATCCCTCTGGATGAGCTTAAAACCTATCACCAAGCCCACAAAGCTACTGGCGGCCCCTTAAAAAGCATGACTCTCTTCACCCGCCAGAGACTTTCAGTTCAGCCTCTAACTCAAGGTAAGACCTAACATGGAGAGTTGGTGCCCTCACTTGAGCCACCCACAAGGAAGGCTATGTGCTACATTGTTCATTGTTACATACCCAGTACCAGCTGTTTCAGTTTTTTAATACAACTGCCCCCTGCAGGAGCTGCCCTTCAACTTCCCTATGCAGGACATGATAAACACCTCAGTCTCACCCTCAACCCCCTTTTTTTTGTAGAAGAGTTTGATTTTATTTTGAGCCTGGAGGAAACAGAACCAAGTTAATCAGAAGGCTCTACTGATGGAGTGAACAAGCCAAGATTTTATAAGACAGAAGGAGAAAGCTGTATCCACCTGGGATCATGTGCATGGGTGGTTTGTTAATTTTCCTAATAAAAGATTTAATGACAAGGTTGGAAGTATTTTCCTCTAAACCTGTGTTGCGTGTGGAGGGATCCTCCACTGGAGGTGTCATATCCAAGCCTGGTTCCTTTGGTCAGCTACAAGATGTAGGCACCTCTACTTTCACCTGCCCCTACCTCTGTAGTTATGCAGTAAACAGCAGAATGTAGGATGAGTCCCTTGTTCCCTGAACACTCAGTGAACCTACGCCCTGATCTTTCCATGCTGCTTTTAGTCTTCTTTGTCCCACCAAAGTGGAAAGCAGGATTTCAGGCAAATTGCCAGACCAACTTGAACTGGGCCATGTTTGCCTCTAATGGGTGGTTAGTACAGTGCTCATTACTGTTTACCAGCCACTGGAAAGGAAGGCAGTGATAAAGGCATGCTGCAGACTGTGTCAGAGGTGAGACAGGGTTAAGAAGGAAAGACCACAGAATCTGGTGGATCACGGGCACAATGCCTCCAAAGCCACAGGACTTCCTTTAATTAGAGACATCATTAAAACAAATATTCTTTTAAAATACAGCCATTGAAAAGACAACACATTAAGAAACATGTAAACACTGCAGCTTCTTAATTACAAGTTTCACTGCTTGGTTTAGTACCTATGCACTCCAGGTTGGGAACCTTAAAGGATGGGGATGGGAACCTTCCCATACTTTCACAGTTGGCAGAGAAAAATTAATGGGGGCAGAAGCAGAGAAACATACTTGGCTTGTGCACAGCTCCTGAGAGAAACAGCATATTCTACCTTCTAGTTCTCCCAGAAGAAAGGCTTATGATATTAGCAAAGTTGGAAAATGATTTTGTGTTGTCGGCTGGGAGGCAGAGAAATTGACAAATGCTTTTTAATGAGATATTAAAAGGAGGCACAGCAGAGTCTAGTCTCATATCCTGAAAAAGGCAAGAGCCCAGATCCCAACTCCCTCGTATGCTAGGGCCCAGCCTTGATAGCCAAGGACAGCTGGATGGGTGAACCTGTTCCCATGGGGATTGAATGTCACACCTAAACCTGGGGTTGGGCATGGAGAAAACTTACTTTGCTTAGCTCTGCTACCCCCAGTCATTCCAAGAGTCTTTCATCCAACAGCCCCACCCTGTCAAAGCCAGAGATTGCAGGAGTCCCATTTTCTACACGAACTGAAAGATGACACAGGAACAAATCCTTTACTTTTCCAAATTACAAAGAACACAGAGCAGCGAACACTACTTGTTGAACATCAGGTCCACTTGATCTTTCTCAGACGGGAGCGTGGCCAACAGGAGATGGTAATTCTAGTCATTTCCAGACCAGGTAGAAAAGACAGTCAAGCCCCTTTCTACTTGCAGGCCAAGCACAGAGCAGAGGAAGAACTGCCTCTTCTCTAGTGTAACAACAGCCACCAGAGTTTTCCTATTTTGTTTTTAAATTGAAAACAAAACAAAATAGTGGTCCTAAACTTGAGTCAGTGAATTGGTGAAGATAGATGTCATTTGGCAAGCAGAATTATTCTAGTCACAGTAGCAGGGCCCTGTGCTGAGGTCCTTCCTCCCCTAGTTTGTAGATAGGGATGAAAGGGTTTGGGTGGGAGTAAGAACAAAACTCGTACATGCCTGAAACCAAGCCCAGTTCCAGAATCAAGCAGAAGACAAGGAGTAACAACAAACCTGCTTTAGGAGGCAAGTGGAGCCCAGCCTCTTCTAGGCTAAAGGAAATAGACCCTCTGCTTAGGGCTTGTTGGATAACTTAGAACAACTCCCTAGAACAACCCAGACGTGGGGTTGCCGAGAGGAGTCATGTGGTGAAGGCAGACGGTTGCCTTGCCTGATGTTTCCCCCGCAGGAGACCTAACTCAGCCCCTTGCCATCCATGTGTGACACCGCATCAGGGCTTCTCTGTGCCTGTTTCTCACAAGTAAGAACAGTCAGACACAGACCCTTCCTTAAGCTTCTGCTCCTGTATAGTTCCTGACAAGCTAAAGATGGAGAAGAGAAGGGTCTGGCCCCAGTAGCCAGAGGCCAGAGGTGACTGTAGAAACTTGAGAGCACCACGTCCTGGACACCCAGAGAGGTAGCTTCCTGATCTTGAGTCTTTTCCAACTCAGATGAGACAGGCCTAACCACTTCTGTCACTATCTCAGAACAGTCACAGGGAGCATAAGACGTGACTACCCAGAGCCCTGGTGGCAGGTAAATGCCAGGGACACACTCAGCTTCTGTATCAGGAAGCCCAGAGAACCTGGAGCCAAGGATGTGTGCTCTCACCTCTGCTTTAAGGCTTGGGACAGCCTTGACACACAGCTCGTTCCGGAGGGAGAGGTCAGCTTCTAGCATGTCTCCTCATCCCTACCTAGGCTGCAGAGTCCCGGGGAGACTGCTGCCCAACCCAAGCCCCTTAGGTTCTTCAGAGAAAAAAATTTAAGTAAAAAACATGATTTGTTTCCAAGGTTGCAAGTAACAGCCAGTTGAACCTCACACCATCCTCCCCCTCCCCCAGTGGCTGGTATTTGGCAGATGGGGGTTCTGTGGTGGAAGCCCAGCAACTTCTTGGCCCCAAGGGCCTACTGCCTGCTGTTGTTGTCAGACAGTTGGCCAGGGGTCCGCACCTCACCCAGGGAGGTTGTGCCCTCGAAGCGCTGTGAGGCAATGGCTGCCTGGTGGGACATGCTCTTCCGCACGATGTCACCCTTCCGCCACAACACCACTTCCTACAGTTGGAAGAAGGAACGATAAGGTACTTGAGAGAGGCTCGGGGATGCTTTTCTCAGGGGTCCCCACCTTGGTCCCAGGGAATCTCCAGGAATAACTTCCTTTGCTCATCTCTCCCCCAAAGCACTGGCTGCTAATACCCATGTCCCTGTGTGAGCCACAAGAGCAGAGTTAGGCCTGAGAAAGCAGATCCTGGGTATCAACTGGGAATTTGCATTCCTGCTGGAGGGGCCAAGGTAGTCCCATGTTGCTACCTCTTGATAGCAACAAGGATAAAGGCTTGACTTTTCTTTTAGCATTTTAAGCATCAAGATGGCCTTCTGTGGAAACGGTGGCCTTTCTGTGTTGTGTCCAAGGGGTCCCAGGGTCCTGGAGGAGGCACCCACCTGCTGCTTGAAGTAGCGCCGTTCTTCCTCATCTATCAGCACCAAGTTGAGGTAATAGCGCACAGAGAACTTCTTATTTATGTCTCGCATGGTGGGTGTGAGCTCATACCCTGCCAAGAAGAGCCTGATGGGGATGGACTCACCTGTAAGGGGAGAGGCAAAGATGAGGGCAAGGGACACGAGAGGCACTGAGAGGCACAGTCCTACAGTACCCTCTCTGGCTGCAGCAGGTCAGACTCCAGCTGAGCAAGGTAAGGGACACGGAACAAAGGCTTTTGCCCTTTGAGATGTTACATCTGGCTTCTCAGTAGTTTCCTAAAGTAAATATGATTATCCAGCTCCATTCTAGTGTGTGTGCTTTCTGAACATACCTCCTATTGCAGAAAGCAGTGAAAACCGCAGAATAGCACAGAGAAACCACTAGGCACCAAGGTGCAATGTGCCTTGTTTGATGGGGGTCGGGTGGGGGGAAGCCTTGTTTATTTGAAATGTGATCTTTATATAGTTCTGCCTGGCTTTGAACTCACAGCAGTCCCCCACCCCCATCCCCTCAGCCTTCCAAGTGCTGGAATCAGAGGTGGAATCAATAAATCAGTTAAGTTACTGGGTTGCCTTTTCTTTAAAAACTTTATCTGAGGCAGCCAGAAGAAAGCTGGAGTTATTCTGACAGAGCTGCCTGATTTGAGTGCTAGGACCCAAACTCACGTCTCTACAAAAGCAGTAAGTGCTCCTAACCACGGAGCTATCTCTCCAACAGGTATCCCTCCCTTGAAACTAGTCAATTTATGCCGCAGCATGCATCTCCACTCCAGTAGTGATCTGCAGTAGAGTGGCCTAGAAGGCAGACAACTTATCCTGGACCCTGTTCTCCAGTCGCCAGTTTACTTCTGAATGCATCTGAAGCTTTCACTTGGAGACCATAGAACCCAGGGACACATTTTATAGGTCCTAGCACAGTCTAAGAAGAGGAACAAAATGAGGGCAGCAATTCTACTGAGAAAGGCCAACCTCAAGCTAAATATAAATGAACCTTTAATTATCTGCTCCTCTGTGCCCCATTTCATTTGTACAGTAGAAATGACAGTTGGCTCTACTTGCACAACTGGTCAAAATGGAACATCAGAGTTAAGACAGCTGGGTTCCAACACTCTCAAGGGTCTGATAGAGTAAACACTTAACAATCTGTTGTCTCACTGGTAATAAGGACACATGCTCCACTATGTTCATAGCAGCCTTATTTATAATAGCCAGAAGCTGGAAAGAACCCAGATGTCCCTCAATAGA
>NC_034599.1:22042447-22044095 GCF_900095145.1 Mus pahari
AAAAAAAAAAAAAAAATCTGTTGTCTCCAGTGCTATGTACTGGCCAATGCTTCCTTCCTCGAGGAACACCCACTGGGAATGTACTACCACGCTCTTGAAAGGGAAATGAGACCACCTTCATCTCAGTTGCTACAAAGCCAATGACAAGTGTAAATGATTGCTATTTGCCCATCCCCAGGGACCATCCAGATTCCCAAACAGCAAGGAGCTTTCAATTTCAAGCCTACTCATCCTAGGGACCCAGTGGTGCTCAAGGAGGACCACTTCCAGTGGTTCCTGGTGTTGTCTGAAGCTCTTGGAGCAAGGGCCAGCAATCTAGTAGTGCACTCTCACGGCAGAGAAATGAGTTCCTCTCGTGAATCTCTTTACTATAGCTAGAACTAAGCAGTGAAAACGACTAGGGTGTATGGTCCTCTTGCCCTCAGCCACAAAACATATCCAAATGCCAAGAGGAAAGAGCAATTTAATATTCAAAGAAATCTTAAGACAGTTTTCAATTTTTGTTTTGATATGTAGGGTCTCATGCAGGAGTAATTTAAGTAGGCCTTAACCTCTGTAGCCAAGCATGAGGTTGAACCCCTGGTCCTCCTGCCTCCACCTACCAAGGATGAGATAACCGGCGTGTGCAGGCAGGCCAACTGAGATGAAACCTTAAGTACATATAAAAGGTCAGTGTGGAGCTACTGGAGAGATAGATGGGGTAAGAAGCTGCAGCTCCACAGACTCAGCTCTTCCCTCCCCTTCCCGCCTGAGTGCTGGGACCTCCCATGCAGTCCACACTAACTGCAGCTAACCTTGTCTCAAAAAATAAATAAAATAAATAGATAAAATAAAAAAGAGATTTTACTTCAAAATTTGAGCCCTTCCCCAATGCTGAGACTGAGCACGTGGCCTGGGAGCAAAGTGACAGTGGCCCTGGGTCAGGAGACTCACCTCGGACCGGCGCCCCATCCATGATCTCATATTTCGCTATTGTGTCATTCTCGTGGTACACATTGGGACCCGTGCCTGTTGTTTCTCGTTTGATGATGTCTATTTCCATGTGCTTGATCTTGATTCTCACCAGCAGGAAGTATATCTTCCCTACAATGACATCTTTCAAGTGGTATCTGAAGAAGAGAAGGTACAGGAGGAAGATGGTGGTGGATCAGCATGGAGCACGCTGTCTAGGATGCCCCTGTTGGTGAGAGGGGTAATGGACGTGTATGCTCAACCTCACTATCGGAATAGTTTCCTGATACAAGCTTATTGGAATCTGTGTGACTTTCCTCTTCTACATCTTGCTTAAAAGAGATACATTTTATTTCAACAACTAATATCTGTTTATCTTCTCTGTCTCCACAGGATACAACTTTAGTTTTGTTTTTCTAAAACAGGGTTTCTCTGTTCAACAGGGTTCTCATGGCTGGCACAGTACTCACTTCGTAGACCAGGCTGGCCTCCAACCTGTCTCTGCCTCCTGAGTGCTGGGATTAAAGGTGTGCACCACCTTGCCCAACTGTACTGTTAGTATTTTTTATGTTTTTATTTATTATTATTATTTTTTTTTTTTTGTGGTTTTTCGAGACAGGGTTTCTCTGTGTAGCCCTGGCTGTCCTGGAACTCACTCTGTAGACCAGGCTGACCTCGAACTCAGAAATCCACCTGC
>NC_034599.1:22044106-22045159 GCF_900095145.1 Mus pahari
GTCCTGGAACTCACTCTGTAGACCAGGCTGACCTCGAACTCAGAAATCCACCTGCCTCTGCCTCCTGAGTGCTGGGATTAAAGGCGTGCGCCACCACGCCTGGCAGTATTTTTTAATGTATGTGCTTTTCTAAGGTATTAGGCCAGTCTGCCAAGCACAGGAAAAGTCTCTTCCTTTCACTTTGCTCTCCATACAACACCTTCAGGGAACTAGGCATTAACAGTTCCTAGCAAATAGTTTGCTTTGGGCTAGACAGACCCGGCAGAAGCAGAAGAACAAAACAAATGAGCTGCCTGCTCTCTGGGCTCTGCTAGCATGACTTACCCTTCTTAGCTACTAGGACTTTAGCCATATTGTGGAACACTTTCTACCCTTCCTGTCTTTCTCTGTGGGTTAGCCAATGGTGCTGCTAGGCTGTGTATATACAGCCTTGTATCTGGGGTGCCTGAAAGACAGCACACTCTTCGAGCCAAAGCTAGGGCTCAGCATGAGATCCTGGCAGGGACTTCAGAACTGGGCCTCCTGTCGTAGCAAGTGGGAAGAAAGAAGTTGGAAGACTCAGTCGTTCAGCTGAATGAGAGGGAGTTCAAATAGGCAATCCCTAGTTTCCAGGCTTGTGTTACCCACTGTTCCAACACTGCTGCATACAGTCCACAGGAAATGCTGCAGACTATGAATAGGTGACTCCACACATGCAGACACTACAGGGGCCCACCAGCAGCCTTTCATGGGGATATTTATAGACCATGCATGGATGCTAAGGTTTTCTATACTCTTATAAATGAAGCGTTCATTTACTATAGTGAAACTTTACACAGGAACACACCCATATAAGAGACATCTTTCTTGTTCCCTTATGGTACAGCCTATTATACAAGGAGAGGCAAAGACTGGGAGTATCCATCCCTGCCTGCATGTATCTGTGAAACACCTTTTTTGTTTTTTGTTTTTTTTTCCAAGACAGGATTTCTCTGTATAGCCCTGGCTGTCCTGGAACTCACTTTGTAGACCAGGCTGGCCTCGAACTCAGAAATCCGCCTGCCTCTGCCTCCC